>NW_026695055.1:0-20831 GCF_021218885.2 Marmota monax
AAAAAGAAAAGAAGAAGAAGAAAGAGAAATAAAATCCTGTCATTTGCAGCAAACTGGATGGAACTGGAGGACATGTTAAGTGAAATAAGCCAAAAGAAAGACAAATACCAGTCTATTTCTCCCCCAGGACATAAACACTGAAGCATTGGTACACAAAAATAGCACTGATGATTTGTGTGTCCTGATCTCATATCATCAAAAAGTTCTTTATTTTCTTTTCTCACAAAAAATGCTATAAAGTGTTCTACACACACACTTTGTGTCCCCACTGGAATTAATTCTTCTGGGAACAAATGTTATTTTTCTTTTCTTTTTTTTAGAGAGAGAGAGAATTTTAATATTTATTTTTAGTTTTAGTTTTCGGTGGACACAACATTCCTATGAGATGCTGAGGATCGAACCCAGGCCGCATGCATGCTAGGTGAGTGCGCTACGGCTTGAGTCACATCCCCAGGACCCAAATGTCATTTTTCAAAATGGAGATCCAGGGACTGTTCGAAAGATCCACCAGCTGCACCAGGGGTATACCAAGAGGAAATGAGGCAAAGATATATGTGATGAAGGATCAGAGATCCAGCTGCACCAGGGATAAACTAAGAGGAAATGAGGCAAAGATATATGTGATAAAGGATCAGAGACAAGACAATGGAAAAGCCCTCTGTCAAATGCACTTTTAGGATTAATGCCAAAGTATTCATTGCATGCCAATTGACTCCAGACAGGAATAATGGGGCTTATTGTACAATTGCAGAAAGCACACCTAGACTATCTTTTCCCCAGTGAATCTGTCAGCAAATTTATTAAACTCCTCTATTATATAAATCAGGCTGTGATGTGCTG
This sequence comes from Marmota monax, assembly GCF_021218885.2. NCBI lineage: Eukaryota > Metazoa > Chordata > Mammalia > Rodentia > Sciuridae > Marmota > Marmota monax. The sequence goes on from NW_026695055.1 coordinate 841, forward strand.
TGGGTTGTAGAAAAGGAAGTCAACCCTGAGCTTTTCTTAAGACAGAGATATATTCTTATTACTATTGAGCTTAGTTCCTATTTCATGTAAATTCATGGGCTGAACATCCAGGGCCATTAAAAAAAGTAAGTACTTCTCTCTTCTTCAAGCAGGGACAGGGTACAGTTATGGCCCTGGCCATATAGCTATACTCAAAATGGCAAAAAACACATCACTGGTGTAATATAACCTTTCTGAAGTATGGGAAAATCCTGTGAAAATCTTTGTGACAAGTTGACACACCAGACAGAAAATGGAGATGGGGTCAACACAGCAGCCTGGGGCCATATGTACTCAGCTTGTAGAGAACAGAAGGTGGAGGCAGATTCTGCAATCTGTATATGGGGTTAAAATGGGAGTTCATAACCCACTTGAATCAAATGTATGAAATATGATATGTCAAGAGCTTTGTAATGATTTGAACAACTAATAAAAAAAGAAACAAAAAAATAAAAATAAAATAAAGATGTTGTGTTCACCGAGAACTAAAATAAAATAAATATTTTTTAAAAAGGTGGAGGCAGAAATGAGTGAGAACCTGTGGATCCTGCCTGGCCAGAGCCAGGAGATGTCCTGGAGTCCCCCAAGAAATAGGGCATTACAACAGGGGCTGACTTCCATGATCAGCTTGCAAAGCTTTCCCTCAAAGTGGGGCATCAAACAGATCAGTGAGAAGCCTGCTTAGGGCCCTTGCATTTTAGAACACAGTGGACTATTTCTAACCAGTGCCCAAACTATCTGAAGGAGAGAAGCTAGAGCAGACCCAACATGCAGCACACTCTCCCATCCATAAGGTGGAGTCTTGAAAATTTCTCCAACTTCATCCATAAGCCAACTTGATGCTTCAGCATCAATTTAGGGAAGATTGCAGACTTTGCTCAGTACAGAGAAAGAAAATAATCTGGAAGATTGTTAAAATTTATGCAGATGATAGGGTCTTCCTGGCAAAGAGACATTGACTGATACAGCAAGTATGAAGTCTATTTCAGGATTTTAAGTTGCCTGGATTCCTCTAATCCAACCTGTAAAGTATGTTTATTAGGTGACTAAAAGGGCACATGGTTGAAACTATTATTTAACAACTGTTTGATGTTCTACAATGCACAAAATATGTTTTTGTCCCTTTTTTTTGAAGTTTTTACAGCAGTTGTAAAATTTTTGTTCATTGTATCCTCTTTACAATAGTGAGGTCAAGGGGTCAATACCTGGGAGCTAATGAGAATGGCAGTCTGTGGCCACTGACTCCCAGCCCAGGGCTCCTTTCTACACCACAGAATTTGTTCCTGAGGTGACATCCATGGCTGATCCAATTGCAGGATACTAGGGGCCAAACTTGGCAATTGAAATCACTCAGCATGGGGTATTAAAGGAGAGAGAGGTGGTGATGTAATCTACCAGGAATGGACAATATAATCAAGAGAGGGGTGAATGGCTGGTATTAAAATCAGGTAATATATAAACCTTTTCCCATTAAGTTGGCACAAATGCCAGCTACAGTATCCACTGAAAAACTTCTGTGAAATTTGGTTGTCAGTGTGACAGTGTGTAAAGGTGGCTGCATTGTGGTTTCATTATCTTGAGAGTGATTCCTTATAAAGCAATTCCTGTCCCTTTCACTTTCTCTTTTCCCTGCACTTCCTGTCCTTTTGCTGTGGCATGAAACAGCATGAAAGCCTCACCATTTGCTGACCCCTGGACCTTGGGCTTTCCATCCTCTTGTCCTATGAGCTAAGAAAACCTCTATTCTGTATAAATTTCCTTGTCTATCTCTGAGATTCAGTCATAGCAATGTAAAAGAGACTAAGACAAGAGCTAAAGAGACTAACTCCCTCATGGTTTGTGTCACCACAAACCTTGTTGCGGGGAAAATATTCAGAGGTAAGCAGCACTCTGCTGAGATGAGCTCCCCAAACAGCAGAGTGGGTGCCATAGGACAGAAACTGCTGTGACAATGAAGAGACAAGATCATCTTGAGCTTCCTTCTCCCTGGTTATCACTTTTTCTCCCACAAAATTAATCCAACACTGATCTAGGTGCAATGAGGAAGGAATTTCACAGAAGTATTAAGGTCCCTGAACAGCTGACCTTAAGGAAGGAAATTGTCCAGTGTGAGACTGGCCTATTCCTCTGGACATTTGAGGGGACTGTGCTCATCTCAGCAAAAAATATTCCAAGTATGAAGAGATTCAGAGCTTTGAAGATGGAGGGGGCCACATGTAGCAAGAAATGTGAGTGTTCTTCAGGAGATAAGTGCACTCCCCAGCTGAAAATCAGCAAACACTAGATACAGAGCACAGATGCAGGGAGGCTGCCTGGCATAGTGCCTGAGCAGACAGTCCCTCCATGCCACACCCAGACTTCTGAGCTACAGCATCATGCCCCCTCAGAATCCTCAGGAAATTGATTTCAGGACCCACTTAAGTCACCAAAATTTGCAGATGCTGAAGTTGCTGATATAAAGTGACATAGTGTTTACATAATATTTACATAGGTCCTCCCATATATTTTAAATCATTTCTGAACTTCTTATAATAAATAAAATGACATATATTACATGCAAATAGTTTTATACTATAGGTTTATGAGATACTGACAAGAAAAAAGTGGGTATATGTTTAGCAGAGAGGCAGGGTTTTTTTCAAATATTTGTGATACATGTTAGGTTGTTTGAATCCATCGATGATCAACCCCTTATATGATGGGTGACATAAATGGGTCATTTGAAACCACCAAGTGTGTGCCCATCTTTACACAGCCACAGTCAATGAATAAAACTGATCATACTTGGTGCTGCCTTTTTCCAGGCAGCTGCAAGTTCAGTGAACTTAATTGCTTCTCACAACCCTTTGAAGGCACACTCTGATCATTTCTGGCATACTGTGAGGGAGCAAGAGGAGCCACTGACCACCTTGCTAGTCATTAGTCATTTTTTCTAATCATTAGTGGACATTAGGGGCTGGCCTCCCTGCTATAAGCCAAGGGCCACTTTGGTCACAGTTCATCTTTCTGTTCAAAATCAGTCTGAGGGTTCCTTCCTCCCTCCTCTGCCATAAACACTCAGCCTATCCTTTAAGGTTCACAGAAAGATAAAGAGGGAGGTATATTTTACTTATGAACTAGGACTGCCTTAAGAAATCACCACAATTTGAGCTGTTCAAGCAACTAAAATTTATTTTCTCACTCTTCTAAAAGCCTGGACTCCAAAGCCAAGAATTTAGCAGAGAGGCATCTCCCTGGCTTCACCATGGCCCTTTTTACTTCTTCCTGTGTCTTCATGTCTTCTGTACATGTCTGTGCCCAACTCTCTCTTCGTAGAAGGACATGAGTCATATTGGAATAGAGTTCAACTATTTAGCATTAATATTTTAAAGCCCTCACCTTCAACACAGCTATCTTTTGAGATGATGAGTGTTCAGAAGTCAAAGTAAGACTTTGTTTTTAAACCAGGGAATAAACCTAGGGGCACTAACCACTGAGCAATTTTATATATATATATATATATATATATATATATATATATATATATATGTATATATATACACATAAATTATTGAGCCTGGTTTGAACTTGATTCTCCTGCCTCAGCCTCTTGATACACTTGAATTAAAAGCATGTGCTATTGCACCAGGCTCAACCTATATATTTAAGGATTGAACCCAGGGGCACTTAAAAACTGAGCCATATCCTCAGCCCTTTTTTTGTGTTTGTTTTTATTTAGAGACAGGATCTCACCAATGGTGAAAGTGTTTCTGCACCCACTGTCTGACAGGGTCACAGTGAAGGGGATGCTTCAGCAGGACCACACGATCTGGAAACCAACAGCATGGGGAATGTTAAGTGTTTTGCTTATGATACTCATGATATGTGTAACAGGGCATATGTTGGTCTATAATAAAAGTAAATATTGCCTGTGACTGTAGAAAAATTCCCAGAATGAGAATAAGGACACGATTAAGACATGCCCCAAGGTGTGTTTCAATATCTCTCAAGATACAAACTGTAGTGTTATTCCTCAAGAAATTCACAGGGAAAAGACTGCAAATCAAGGTTCCTGAGAAGAGCCTAAGCAACAAGAAATTTTTATCCCAAGCTTAACAATTTACATTAAGCCCCCCATTCTAAAGCCACAACCTATGCAACAGCCTAGTTACAGAAAAGCAATTGCTGTGCCAACAGTACAAATACCATGGTATGTAGCTTGCTTACTTAAAAGAAGATTATGGTATTCCCCTCCAGGAAAAGAGGCTAATAAAAATACATTCCCCCCCACTAACAGACCCTTTTTTGCCTTACACAGAAATTTATGATGAAAATTGAAAATACATAGTTCATAGTAATGGCAAATGGGTTGAGGTGTAGGGCCTGCCCTTTAGTTAAAGATTACAAAGATATAAGACTTGGGGGTCTGAAACAGGCCCAGCGGCCTGCTGACGCGGCAGACACATCACCCCATTTGGAGTAGGGGCAGAGCAGAGCCGCTGCCTGCACCCACAAGGTAGGCAGACCTGCAGCCGACCGGAAGTACAGGCCCAGCGGTCCGCACGTGTGGTAGACATGTCACACCAATTGGAAGAAGGGCAAAGCAGAGCCGCCGCCCGCGATGCAAGGTAGGCAGACCTGCAACCTACCGGCGGATCAGGCCCAGAAACCTGCCGGCGTGGTCCACACGTCACCCCAATTGGAGTAGGGGCAGAGCACAGCCTTCGCCCACGCCCAGAACATGCCCAGCGACCTGCCGGCGTGGTAGTCAGACACCCCAATTGGAGTAAGGGCAGAGCAGAGCCGCCGCCCATGCCTGCAAGGTAGGCAGACCTGCGACCGACGGATAGAACAGGCCCAGCGGCCCGTCAGCATGGTAGACAGATCACCCCAATTGGAGGAGGATCACAGCCGCCGTCCGCCCCTGCAAGGGAGACTTTTCAACTATACAAGAGCAATATAAATATATAGGGGGGAAATTTCAAAAACACAACAGTTTCACCAAGCAGAAAGAAACGCGAGCAGTATGAAAAGACAAGGAAAGAAAGGACCACAAGCAATGCAGGTCAACTCAACTTTAGAAGAGATAATAGTTGCAGCAGATGGAATGTCAGATAAAGAATTCAGGATATACATGCTTCAGATGATCTGGAGTCTCAAGGAAGACATTAGACAGCAAAATCAGACAATGAAAGATCACTTCGACAATGAATTACACAAACAAATCCAGGAAGCAAAAGATCAACTATACAGGGAGATAGAGGTTATAAAAAACAAACAAACAGAAATCCTATTAATAAAGGATGCAATAAACCAACTTAAAAACTCAATTGAGAATAATACCAGCAGAGTAGAACACTTAGAAGATAGAACATCAGACAATGAAGACAAAGTATTTCAACTTGAAAAGAACATAGACAGCTCAGCAAGACTGTTAAGAAACCATGAGCAGAACATCCAAGAAATATGGGATAACATAAAGAGACCAAACTTAAGAGTCATTGGGATACAGGAAGGTATAGAGGTCCAAAATAAAGGAATGAGCAAACTATTCAATGAAATAATACGAGAAAACATCCCAAACTTGAAGAATGAGACAGAATCCCAAATCCTAGAAGCCTACAGGACACCGAATGTGCAAAATCATAAGAGATCCACACCTAGACACATTATAATGAAGATGCCCAACATAAAGAATAAGGAGAGAATTTTAAAAGCTACAAGAGAAAGGAAGCAGATTACATTTAGGGGTAAACCAATAAGGATAACAGCTGATCTTTCAAAACAGACTCTGAAAGCTAGAAGATCCCGGAATAACATATTTCAAACACTGAAAGAAAAGGGGTTCCAACCAAGAATTGTGTATCCAGCGAAATTAAGCTTCAGGATGGAAGATGAAATTAAAACCTTCCACGACAAACAAAAGTTAAAAGAATTTGCAGCTAGAAAACCATCTTTTCAAAACATCCTCGGCAAAACATTGCAGGAAGAGGAAATGGAAAATAACAATGAAAACCAACAGTGGGAGGTAGGACAGTAAAGGGGGGAAAAATAATCAAAGAGGAAAACAAACAATGTTTAGTAACAGAAATAAACAAATATGGCTGGAAGAAAAACCCATATCTCAATAATAACCCTAAATGTTAATGGCTTAAACTCACCAATTAAGAGACACAGGCTAGTAGAATGGATCACAAAACAAGACCCAACAATATGCTGCCTACAGGAGACACATTTGATAGGAAAAGACATACATAGACTGAAGGTGAAAGGTTGGGAAAAATCATATCACTCATATGGGCTTCGGAAAAAAGCAGGAGTGTCCATACTCATATCAAATAAAATAGATTTAAAGCCAAAGTGAATCAAAAGGGATAAAGAGGGACACTACATACTGCTCAAGGGAATCATACACCAACAAGACATAACAATCATAAATATATACGCCCAAACAATGGTGCAGCTATGTTCATCAAACAAACTCTTCTCAAGTTCAAGAGTCTAATAGACCACCATACAATAATCATGGGAGACTTCAACACACCTCTCTCACCACTGGACAGATCTTCCAAACAAAAGTTGAATAAGGAAACTATAGAACTCAATAACACAGTTAATAACCTAGACTTAATTGACATATATAGAATATACCACCCAGCATCAAGCAGTTACACTTTTTTTCTCAGCAGCACATGGATCCTTCTCAAAAATAGATCATATATTATGTCACAGGGCAACTCTTAGACAATATAAAGGAGTAGAGATAATACCATGCATCTTATCTGATCATAATGGAATGAAACTGAAAATCAACGATAAAAGAAGGAAGGAAAAATCATGCATCGCTTGGAGAATGAACAATAGGTTACTGAATGATCAATGGGTTATAGAAGACATCAAGGAGGAAATTAAAAAATTTTTAGAAATAAATGAAAACACACACACAACATATCGGAATCTCTGGGACACATTGAAAGCAGTTCTAAGAGGAAAATTCATGGCTTGGAGTTCATTCCTTAAAAAAAGAAAAAACCAACAAATAAATGATCTCATAATTCATCTCAAAATCCTAGAAAAAGAAGAGCAAAACAACAGCAAAAGAAGTAGAAGGCAAGAAATAATTAAAATCAGAGCTGAAATTAATGAAATCAAAACAAAAGAAACAATTGAAAAAATTGACAAAACTAAAAGTTGGTTCTTTGAAAAAATAAATAAAATCGACAGACCCTTAGCCATGCCAACGAAGAGAAGAAGAGAGAGAACTCAAATTACTAGCATACAGGATGAAAAAGGCAATATCACAACAGACACTTCAGAAATACAGAAGATAATCAGAAATTATTTTGAATCCTTATACTCCAATAAAATAGAAGATAGTGAAGGCATTGATAAATTTCTTAAGTCATATGATCTGCCCAGATTGAGTCAGGAGGATATAGACAACCTAAACAGACCAATATCAATTGAGGAAATAGAAGAAACCATCAAAAGACTACCAACTAAGAAAAGCCCAGGACCGGATGGGTATACAGCAGAGTTTTACAAAACCTTTAAAGAGGAACTAATACCAATACTTTTCAAGCTATTTCAGGAAATAGAAAAAGAGAGAGAACTTCCAAATTCATTCTACGAGGCCAACATCACCCTGATTCCTAAACCAGACAAAGACACTTCAAAGAAAGAAAACTACAGACCAATATCTCTAATGAACCTAGATGCAAAAATCCTCAATAAAATTCTGGCAAATCGGATACAAAAACATATCAAAAAATTGTGCACCATGATCAAGTAGGATTCATCCCTGGGATGCAAGGCTGGTTCAGTATACGGAAATCAATAAATGTTATTCACCACATCAATAGACTTAAAGATAAGAACCATATGATCATCTCGATAGATGAGGAAAAAGCATTCGGCAAAGTACAGCATCCCTTTATGTTCAAAACTCTAGAAAAATTAGGGATAACAGGAACATACCTCAATATTGTAAAAGCAATCTATGCTAAGCCTCAGGCTAGCATCATTCTGAATGGAGAAAAATTGAAGGCATTCCCTCTAAAATCTGGAACAAGACAGGGATGCCCTCTCTCACCACTTCTGTTCAACATAGTTCTCGAAACACTGACCAGAGCAATTAGACCGACAAAAGAAATTAAAGGCATAAAAATAGGAAAAGAAGAACTTAAATTATCACTATTTGCAGTTGACATGATTCTATACCTAGCAGACCCAAAAGGCTCTACACAGAAACTATTAGAGCTAATAAGTGTATTCAGCAAAATGGCAGGATATAAAATCAACACGCATAAATCAAAGGCATTCCTGTATGTCAGCGACAAATCCTCTGAAATGGAAATGAGGACAACCACTCCATTCACAATATCCTCAAAAAAAAAAAGTAAAATACTCAGGAATCAACCTAACAAAAGAGGTGAAAGACTTATACAATGAAAACTACAGAACCCTAAAGAGAGAAATAGAAGAAGATCTTAGAAGATGGAAAAATATACCCTTTTCATGGATAGGCAGAACTAACATCAGCAAAATGGCGATATTACCAAAAGTTCTCTATAGGTTTAATGCAATGCCAATCAAAATCCCAACGGCATTTCTTGTAGAAATAGAAAAAGCAATCATGAAATTCATATGGAAAAATAAAAGACCCAGAATAGCATAAACAATACTAAGCAGGAAGTGTGAATCAGGCGGTATATCAATACCAGACTTCAATCTATACTACAGAGCAATAGTAACAAAAACAGCATGGTACTGGTACCAAAACAGGTGGGTGAACCAATGGTACAGAATAGAGGACACAGAAACCAATCCACAAAATTACAACTGTCTTATATTTGATAAAGGGGCTAAAAGCATGCAATGGAGGAAGGATAGCATCTTCAACAAATGGTGCTGGGAAAACTGGAAATCCATATGCAACAAAATGAAACTGAATCCCTTTCTCTCGCCATGCACAAAAGTTAACTCAAAATGGATCACGGAGCTTGATATCAAATCAGAGACAGGGCATCTGATAGAAGAAAAAGTTGGCTCCGATCTACATGTTGTGGGGTCGGGCTCCAAATTCCTCAATAAGACACGCATAGCACAAGAATTAATAACTAGAATCAACAAATGGGACTTACTCAAACTAAAAAGCTTTTTCTCAGCAAAAGAAACAATAAGAGAGGTAAATAGGGAGCCTATACCCTGGGAACAAATCTTTACTCCTCACACTTCAGATAGAGCCCTAATATCCAGAGTATACAAAGAACTCAAAAAATTAGACAATAAGAGAACAAACAACCCAATCAACAAATGGGCCAAGGACCTGAACAGACACTTTTCAGAGGAGGGCATACAATCAATCAACAAGTACATGAAAAAATGCTCAACATCTCTAGCAGTCAGAGAAATGCAAATCGAAACCACCCTAAGATACCATCTCACTCCAGTAAGATTGGCAGCCATTATGAAGTCAAATAACAACAAGTGCTGGCGAGGATGTGGGGAAAAGGGTACACTTGTACATTGCTGGTGGGACTGCAAATTGGTGCAGCCAATTTGGAAAGCGGTATGGAGATTTCTTGGAAAGCTGGGAATGGAACCACCATTTGACCCAGCTATTCCCCTTCTCGGTCTATTCCCTAAAGACCTAAAAAGAGCATGCTACAGGGACACTGCTACATTGATGTTCATAGCAGCACAATTCACAATAGCAAGACTGTGGAACCAACCTAGATGTCCTTCAAGAGATGAATGGATAAAAAAAAAATGTGGCATTTATACACAATGGAGTATTACTCTGCATTAAAAAATGACAAAATCATAGAATTTGCAGGGAAATGGATGGAATTAGAGCAGATTATGCTAAGTAAGCTAGCCAGTCCCTATAAAACAAATGCCAAATTTCTTCTTTGATATGAGGAGAGTAACTGGGAACAGAGTAGGGATGAAGAGCATGAGAAGAAGATTAACATTAAACAGGGATGAGAGGTGGGAGGGAAAGGGAGAGAGAAGGGAAATTGCATGGAAATGGAAGGAGACCCTCAGGGTTATACAAAATTACATACAAGAGGAAGTGAGGGGAAAGGGAAAATAATACAAGTGGGAGAAATGAATGACAGTAAAGGGGGTAGAGAGAGAAGAGGGGAGGGGAGGGGAGGGGGGATAGTAGAGGATAGGAAAGGCAGCAGAATACAACAGACACTAGTATGGCAATATGTAAATCAATGGATGTGTAACTGATGTGATTCTGCAATCTGTACACGGGGTAAAAATGAATCAAAGTGTGAAATATGATATATCAAGAACTATGTAATGTTTTGAACAACCAACAATAAAAATTAAAAAAAAAAAGACTTGTGGTTCTTAACCAAAGATCAAAGAAATTCTTTAAGAAAGCAGTATAGGTTATATGAAAAAAAAGGAAATTACCTTGGAGATTAAAAACAGAATAATGTAAAATTAACAAAGATATGTTTTAGAGGCATTTCAGAGTAACAGGCTTTCAGTATTTTAAGTGTGTTTTAGTGGGACTTAGATTAGAAGCAAGAAAGCTTACCAGTAGTCATAGGTATGCTTTAAAGTTAAAGGTTAATGAAATAACCATAGATATGCTTTAAAGTTAAAAGTTAATAATAGGTAGGAAGAAGATATATATTCTAGAGGCATAGTCTAGCACCTAGTGATTGAGGTAAAAATGTAAAAGGTTAATCATGATTGGCAAAGGTTAGAGAAAAATATTTTAAACAATGTACTCAATATCTTAAGTAATCAATATATGTTAGAAAAGATTGTAACTCTTGAAAATTATGTAAACCATAGAATTTTCAGGCCTTGAGGCTATCCATTAACCATCTCAAAAAAACACCTTCAAAAAAATGTATAAAAATAAAGGCCCTCCCAAGGTTCAGCACACCCTTTTGAGGGTGTATGATTCCCTAAATTGATGATGGCCTTACTAAATTGCTGAGATTGGTTTGAACTCAATATCCTCCTGTGTCAGCTTCCCAAGCCACTGGGATTACAGGCATGCCCCACCTTAACCTGGCATGCAACATATTAATTTTAAGAGCATACAATTCAGTGCTCACAACAGACTCCAAGTTCAAAGTTGAAGACATGACCAAACTTGCCTGAGTCCAGATAAAAATTACTCTCAATGCTCTCACCAGCACTTCATGGACTAATTCACATGAGAGTCATAGGCTGCCTGAGTCAATTGCCAGTGTCTCCCCAAACAACCCCCATCAGTTCTCAGAACCCTAGTACTGGTCATCATTTTCTGCCCTGAATTCCCAGATATAACACCTGCCCCCACAGAATACAAATTAGCACACCAAAATCAGTTCATTCCAGAATAAATTCAAAGAACACTATTTAGCAGTTCAAAGAAGGTCAATGGCTAATATTAGGGAAATTTCAAGGGTTAGTTGAAGTTAATTGAGTATAATCATATAATAATTCTATTACTCATCATAGTGTTCTACTACATAAATGGACCCAAGCTCTAAAAAACAGAACTGCATTGGGTAGGAAATGGGCTGTCCAGCAGGGGGTTGATGGTTACAAGGGCAAGGAGGAGAACCTAGGTGTGAATTATGAACCAACAGAAATTCTTTGGTGCTCTGGACCCTAGAAGCCCAGTGGAGGTGGATTTGGGCAGAGAACGTGGATTTGGGCAGAGAACGTGGATTTGGGCAGAGAACGTGGATTTCCCCAGAACGTGATTGTAGACGGCTGGTGTGAGTTCGGGAATAAAGAGTTGCTGTTTGAATCTACAAGCTGTGTGGTGGCTCGTGATTGTGTGCCCAGCCAGACTGCGGCATTTGTGCCCAGCCAGACTGTGGCATGCATTAGGTCAGCCGTAGCTTCTACTAGATGCCCTGGTGCTTTCTGGGTTGTTGGTGCTTTCCTTACTTGACAGTATGTCCCACATGTGTTGAGATGGAGCCTTGTTTCCAGTGGGTGGCCATGAGGGCTTTTTGAAGGAGAAACAAGTTCTCTATAAACCGTGCAAAAGCTGCTTCCTGGCCAACTGTAAAATTGGTAAGTATGCCAGTCCAAAACACTGGTTTAACCTGATCCAACAATGACATTGAACTCATGGACAATAATTAGTACTATTTTCTTGGCAGGATTAAACTCATGCAGGTCTTAAAACTGGGTTATAGATGTTGAAATGTCAACCAACCAGACTTGGGGTTATATGTATGCATCCAATGCCACAAGATTTAGTCACCTGGGACTTCATTGCACTCCTGAATAATGTAATTAGAAGTGATACACAGAAGTCCCATGACTACTTTTTGAGACAGCCCAACTTTCTGGATAATGTGAGGGGGAGATAGACTAGCCAGAGTGACAATGTCCAATGTTTGTCATGTGTGTGAATCTCTCAAATCAGGTAATTTTTTCTCTTAACCTTATGACTATAATATGGAGGACAGTGAAGAAAACTGGCATTTAAGGAGTGCTTATGATTGGTTAGACTCTCTCTTGGCTATGTATTTCTCATGGTTACCTTCTGAAGATCAAAAATGAGCAGGGGCTGAGAGAAGTCAAGTTTCATGCCTAAGGCCACACTTCAGTGCCAGGCTGTCTAACTCCAGCATCTATGAACATTCCCTGAATCTGCTGGTGCATACAAGGAAAGCATGGTGGGAAATCTGAGAGAATTTATGTAGAAGCAGCCACTCACTAGATAGGGGCCTCAGATGCTATTAACATGAAATATCACTTACTATCCTCTTAGGAGGGAAGACCAAGGTTCTGCCTCAGGCATAATGCCCCAGGATTACATCCGTAGGCACAATAAATCTTTTCTTTGCACAACTATCCCTTTCTCACAGGGAGGTCAATTAACCTTTCAAATAGTATTCTAGGATATGATTCAATGAGACAGAAGCATATAAGCTGTGTCTCAGGGGTCTAGTTTATACGGAACAGAAAACCCAATAACATCTGGTTTTAAATACAGAATTTGATTACCACCATTACAAGGCATCCCAGGAGGGTATTGATCTGTCAACCCAACATCATCTCAAAAGATAGTATTCTGTCAACAATTGTCTTAACTTTGCAATAATTCTGGTGCCCTGGAGGTCCAACAAGAGTTGTCAGAAGCAGCCTCACATCTAACAGGTGTGCTGCACTATCCAGTTGGGCAAGCAGGTAAACTACTCTCACCTCGAAGAACATAGAACCCCACCAACATCCAGAGACTTTCAGGACCTTTCTCATTGCACCTGAGTAGATAATATGCTCACCCTGGACTCAGTTTAGCACAGACTGCAATGTGCAGATTTTTCTAGTTATATTTTCTGCCTACCAGAGTTGAACCATTGGAGAATTGACAAAAATCAGGTTCTTTGAAGAAAAAAGGAAGGGCAACTGGATACTGCATTGATGTCCCCAGGAGCTATTGCAGCTCTCAAGACAGCCACTGTTGCTAATGCAAACCTCACACAAGACCATGCAGCAGATACAAGTAGAAGGTAGCAAGCACAGTGTGATAGCTCTGTAGAAAGAGGGTCATAAGGGGAGCTTCATAAGCAGATCCATCTGGGCAACACCAGCCTCCTACATCATGAGAACTTTTATCAGTCATGTGGATTCTTAGAATTTTTCTCAAGTGCTCTGCTCTAAGCACCCGATTAAACATTAATATCAGGTCAAGGTTATGATCCTTAAGACCACCTGACAGAATTGTTTGCTCTATTCCTCAGGAAATCTCTTATCATAATACCCCTTTCCTATCTTTTCTTTGCCCTCTTGCATGTCCCACTTTCAAGGCTGAGAGAAACCATGGAAAATCTGCCTTTGTTTCCTTTCAAGACAGACATTTCCAAAGACTTGGCTTGTAGAAGCACCGTAAGCATTTGGGGAATCTGTGGGTCTAGTTGACTTTGGCTTCCTCACAGAAGGCTTATAGACCATAGAACTGGATGGTGAATATCATGGGGTTCCTTCATTGGAGGCACCTTTCCTGTAAGTTAATAAGGTTAATCACCTACCCTCAGGCCTGACAGATACTCAACAGACACTCTGACTCATACAATGGCTTGCTGTGAGGACTTTGAAAATGAAGTGACTACAGCAACTCTGGCTTACACTTTTCACACATAAGACATGTGCTTATTTTAATCCCCAGAGCTGCAGAGCTGTTTCCACTCAAATTATCCATCTTAGGAGCACATAATCAAAGGGTTCTTTTCACCATTTCCCTGCTGTACAGTTCTGTAAACAATCCCAGGTTCTGAAGAGCAAGTAACAGGCCCAAATTTGAAGAATTCTGATTATGCCCTTCAAAGACCTAGGATTTTAATCTCACTATTTTTAGGAGGGGCCACTAATCTGATGGGTAAGAAAAATTGGAAAGATGACTTCACAGGGACAGAGGAGAACAAAAACAAGGGAGTACCCTATACGAAAGAGGATAGAATATTGAAGCCATGACACTTACCTTAAGAAAGAAGAATCATGGCAGGTATAATGGCATTTACCCCCAGACTGTGGGTTTAGTGGGATGGGGGAAGGGGGTTGTGTTTAAGATTCTCAATCAGAAATAGAAGGCAGAAACCTCTGGAACTCACTCTACTACCATTCCACATCCTGTATTCGGCAGGAGCTACCTCCTCAGTATGCAATATTTCCCTAGAAATACACTTAACATGTGTGTGTGAGTGTTTGTGTGTGTTGCTCCACCCCTCAATGTTATAAATCTATTAAAGATGAAAACAGGAATCATAACATGTTCACATCTAAGTCCAGTGCCAAACAAAATTCAGAATCTAATAGATTCTCAACAAGGCCTTCTGAAGGATTGAATGACTATAAGAATGGGTGCATTTTGGAATAATGAAATGAATGAATAAAAGTGTGAAATTTAACCAAACACAGAATATCTAGTTTCTAACAGTTTCAAGGATAATATCCTGCAGGAAAATTTTGTCCCATTCCTAGAAATTTGCAAAGGAGAATTGGTTTGGATCAATAGAAATAACATGGAATTTTGCAATCTAGATTTAAGTTCAAAACTTGGCTCCACTTGCAAGGTGACTTTAGGCAATTTAGCCCTTTGTGCCTCAGTTTTATCCTCTGAAAATAGAAATATTATATAGCTAACCCTATAGAGTTATAGTCATTATCAAAGTTAGGGTATATTCAATTTCTGGCACATAGTTGGTGCTCAGTAAGGTGTGGCTATTACCAATATTTTCCACGGTCCTGAAACTAAATACTGTGGTCCAAGATTAGATACCCATTTTCAAGGCAGGAAGCATTGATTTCACTAAGTTTACCTTGTCATTCTCAGATATCAGAAAACTGGACTAAGCTGCCCAAACTATTGGACCACAACTGCACTCATACCAACATTGACATTAAAAATACATTCTGTCCCCTCATTAAACTATTATAGTTAAAGCTTCATCCCGGGGTTTCATAAACTGACTTCCAGACCACTCACATATAATCAAATCAAGCCATTATTGAAGGACACTAGTGGCCATTGACCAGAGCATAAAGCTGTTCCCCTGATCAGCCCTGAACAATTGCAAGGGCTCTCCTTATAAGCCTGAAAACCACTAAAGAGATGTTCGGGGGTCTAGCCAATGCAAGCAAGCCAGGTTACAGAAGCGGGAGAGTGCAGTCAAGCAGCGGGAAGCCTAACCAATCACAGTTAGTCCAATTACCCCAGTTACAGAGATAGAGCCACATTACCCTAGTTAGTGAAACAATGCCCCATTAGATAGTTCCGTGTTCTTAAAGGTTTCTATAGCAAAAGAAAAAGAACATCTTGCCCCAGTCATGACCCTTCTACTTGGCATGGTTGTTTTACAGGATGAAGTCATAAAACAAAATGGAGTCACATTTGCTTCTACTATCACAAAACTAATAGTAATAAAAAAATTTCTCAAGGAAGGTGGAATGATTACTCATGTAAGGCAATTTCTCTGCTTCTGAGTAAGTAACATTATGGTAAATATTAAGCTACAAAAAAAATGACACCACCAGGTATGCCAGGTGATGCTGTAGAAACAAGCAACTCCCAAATCTCCAAGGGCTGAAAGACATGTTACATGCCATTTGATGGTCAGCAAGGGGACTTCACTGAGAGATTCTGGCTAACCCAAACAATGTTCATCTTGAATGGCACCAAACACCAGTGGCATAGGGAAATGTTTTATTATTGGTGGTGAAATGGCCATTGTGTTGGTGAGATGGTCCAGGCATAGAGACTGGCCTGACCTTATCAGTTAGCACTGCCCAATCATGAGGGAGCCTGGAAATGCAATGCCACTTTTTGACCAGAGAGAGAAGAAAGGTCAGCCAACACCACTAGACAAAGAGACATCCAGGAAGCTCTATGCAAAGCATCCTGGGAAAACAGT
Organism: Marmota monax; assembly: GCF_021218885.2. Taxonomy (NCBI): domain Eukaryota; kingdom Metazoa; phylum Chordata; class Mammalia; order Rodentia; family Sciuridae; genus Marmota; species Marmota monax. The sequence continues at coordinate 17,253 of NW_026695055.1, forward strand.
GGCCACAAGAATGAAGGAAAGGTAAAGAAGTCACACCACAAGTTCTAGTGGCTCAGAATACAAGAGAGGTCACTTCAGAAGACAGCTTTGCTTTGAAAGTAGCAAAGCATGAGAATCTCAAATTTCCTCCTGTTCTCTTTAATGGTCAACTATATTCATATTATAATCGATCATTGATATCACTAGTCCTGCATCCACAGATATAACCAGCCACAAACTGAATTTTTTCAGGGAAAATAAAATTATACTGGATTCTGTAGTGGGATGGTATGTGTCTTCAGTTGCCATGGAAACACACGTATATGCATTCAACAAGTGTCAGGAAAGATCAAACATTTGGCAAAAGCCGAGGCTGTCCCAAGTATCAGGCACAAATAAAGCCATTCACACTATTTACTTTGCCTCATCTTTAAGGGGCCACAAAGACACAAAGGGGATTGGAGTTTTATTTGAAAAGAAGAAAAACTTCAGGATGCAGACCTGCCACTAAAGCCACTTATTCTCCCATGCTGAAGTTATCTCAAGGTGAAAAAATGGCTGAAAGGGAGTAACAGAGAAGGCCATTTTAATCTTTAATTTATTTGCAGATACCTCCACTGACTATTGCTAATTTTTGCTGTCACTGAAATAACTCCATGATAATCCCAACATATTAAAATGGTGCCTCTCTTAACCAGGGTTTTATTTGGTAGTGTCTGGTCAATTGCTGTCTCACAACAGGCATGTATTAACAGCCCCTGAAAGTCCCACTACCTCAGATTCTGTGAGCAGTAGCAGACCCTGAGAAAACGCCAAGCAGGCAGAGACATCCATGCAAACAACACTGCAGGCATGGACTTACTTGTCTGCCTCACGGCTCAGCAGTTTTCAGCCAGAAAAATGGTCATGCTCAGGAGACACTGGGCCTCTCTAGAGGCATTTTTGATTGTCAAAAAATGCAGGGAGTGGTCCTAGAACATCTAATAGGTAGGATACAGGATGGCTACACATCATCTTGATGGACAAGCCCCTCAACCCAAACCAGCGTTTGGTCCCTTGTGTTGCTTATGTTGAGGCACAGGAATCCTGGGCTAGATCATACATGCTGCATAGGAAAGCACTGGGTCTTTTCTAGTTCATCCCTTTGTCCCCAGTGCTTTAAGCACATTGATTATCTCATATAAGTGAGTAAGGGAGGAAAGAAACAAAAAAAGGGGGGAGAGGGAGACACACAGCATATTATCAGAAGAAAGCTAAAACCTGCAGGGAGGAGAATTACTAATTTGGGCATGATTGTGGTGCTACATTCTCTCTGTCAAGAGTTCTACCATTCTTCCCCAAATTCTCCAGCTCAAGGTCGGTTGAGGATGTCAAGCCGGATGCTGCTCCTTGAATATCAGGCAAGATTCCTCCCAAGAAGCAACCCCCAATTCAGAAAGTATTCTTTTCTCCTTCTCTGTCCCAAGCATGCACAATTAGTCACTGAGCACTTGACACTTCATGCACATGTATACACACACACACACACACACACACTAACATGAGGCATCAAAATCCATGGCCCCATGACAAAGCTGCTGGCCTGGAAAGGTCTCATGCCAGCTGCAATGAAAACCTGTTGACTTCTGGTCCTTTGCACTCCAGAGTGTTCTGTGCCATGCTTCACATCCCCTTTCAAGGTGCCATCAGAGAGAATAAAGGCCCCAGTGAAATGCAATGTCATGCAAAGCTAGGCCACTGCCCTTTCCAGGAACAGAGGAGAGGCTGTTGACTTACTGAATTCTCTGTTCTGCTGGCCAAACTTTATGTCACACTGGGAGATACTTCTTTAAAACAAGAAGTCCTACTGTTCTTCTGTCACCTACAAGGCTGCTTAGTGTTCATGAAGCATGTGACCTGGAATACCACAAACACAGGCCCTGGCCTGAGGGATCAGAGATCAGGCTGCTAGGAGAATCTGCAGAGTGACTTTCTCACTTTCTGGGGACATAAAATGCTTGTATTGCCAAAGCTTTTTACTGTTGGGACTCTGTTTTTGTTGTTGTTGTTGTTTGTTTGTTTTGTTTTGTTTTGTTTTATGACAATGGTGCTTTACTGACCCTGAAGTGCATGACTTCCTAGGCTATGTATGTGTGTGTGTGTGTGTGTGTGTGTGTGTTGGGTGGGGGGAGGTACTGGTGATTGAACACTCAGGAGTATTCTATAGCTGATCTACACCTAAACAAGATCTCTAGCTCTTTTTTGAAATTTATTGTGTGACAGGGTCTCACTAAATTGCCGAGGGTGACCTTAACCTTGCAATCTTTCTGCCTCAGCCCTTGAGTCACTTGGATTGCAGGCATGTATCTCTGCACCCAGGCATTCCCTCCTGAAAATAGCTAACTCCTACAGGTATTCAGCCATCTCCCCATCATGTTCACATTATGTAAATTAACCAATCTAGTTCCCACACTACCAATCCCGTCCCTCTTGGGCTCCCACCCTCTCAGTCTATTCTCTGCCTGCTCTAATTTCAGCAAGAAGGGGTACCAGAGAATCAGGGATGGCCCCTGTCCCCTAGAGCACACTGAAATGATAAAAAAAATACTAATGCTAACCTTGCTTATGCTGCCTCATCTTTTCTTTCTGTACAAATACAGTAAAGCCTCTTTCCCATGTTCTCCCTGACCTTTTATACCCTAGGCCTCCTGACCAACCCTGTGCTTCCCACATGGCCCTGCACTACTAGTTATAGAAAACCATAGCTCTCTATGAAAATCTGTTTCTGTGAGCCTCCCATACCTGATTAAAACAAACCAAAGACACTCTTACAACAACACAAAACCTGTAAAGCTTCTCAAAAGGGCCAGGGCAACTGGATCCATAGCCTGCACCACTGGGCCTGGGTCATGAGGATGAAACCAGCCCTCTGCTTTCTGTTAGTCCCTCTGCATCTTAATGCTGAGGAAAGGAAGGGCTATCAGAGGAGGTAAGGGAGGAAGTCTGCTGAACTTGGGAAGTAGAAAGTGTGCAAGCACTATTCCAGTTGCACACACTCTCTTCTGCCATGGCTGTAAATGTGAATCACAGAAGAGACCCAGGAGCAGACAAAAGCCCACAATAGTCAAGAGTAGAGCTAGACTTGGACCCAAGATTCAAATACTAGTTCTTGTCCCACCTTTCCAGATATCTTCCCAATGAACACTTTAAAGCATCAAAAGCATGCTCACCCTTTAGTAGTCTTACCCGGCAACTTTGGGGATCTGCACACCATGATCCAGAATTTCATAAAAGAAATTCATGGTCCTCTGAACAGTGATCGAGACTCATGTGACATGGGTTTCAGAGCTTCTTAAATAATAGATTGGGTATTGCTTCCATCTCCAGAAGACAAATAAAGGTCAAAAGATTTACAGGGTTTTGACTATTAGCTATAGGTGTTGTGGTTGAGGGTCTTAAAGGGGACATTGCAACAGGATTCACTGAGCTCCTGAATACTAGGAAATGTGGTGTCCCAGCCTCTTGGATCTCAGGGTCTTTCCATCTGGGCTGGAATTGGTTAATTCTGGATTCCTGTATGCTGTGGGTGTCAATCAGTGAGGTCATCATAGAAGGAATTTT
>NW_026695056.1:0-23500 GCF_021218885.2 Marmota monax
AAAATAAAATCCACACACAGTATATATGACACTGTATAATACGTGTAGTACATACTAACTGAAAGTGAACAATATGAACAAAATGAAAGTTTAGGAGAAAATGGCATTTTGCTTTAATCTTCAACTGATTTTTTTTTTTTTTTTTTTTTTTTTTTTTTTTTTTTTTTTTTTTTTTTTTTTTGGTGGAGCTGGGGATTGAACCCAGGGCCTTGTGTATGCTAGGCAAGCACTCTACCAACTGAGCTATATCCCCAGTCCCGATTCTTTATTTTAATAATCACGTTATACTACTAAGTCTTAGATTTAAAAAAAAATTTTCCCCACCACGTGGTCCTGGGATTTAACACAGAGGCACTCAATCAGTGAGCTACATTACAGGCCATTTTTATTTTGAGACAGGGTCTTGATAAGTTGCTGGGATTTTAAGTAGCACCCACTTTAAGAAACCATTTCTGGGCCAATCGTGGGCGGGCGGCGGCGGGAGGAGCGCGCGGGCCGGAGCGGAGCCCGAGCCGAGGGGCGGCGGCCGCTCCGGCCGGTCTGCGGCGCTGTCCTGGCGGCGGGAAGATGCTGCAGTCCCTGGCTGGCAGCCCCTGTGTGCGCCTGGTGGAGCGGCACCGGTCGGCCTGGTGCTTCGGCTTCCTGGTGCTCGGCTACCTGCTCTACCTGGTGTTCGGCGCCGTGGTCTTCTCCTCGGTGGAGCTGCCCTACGAGGACCTGCTGCGCCAGGAGCTGCGCAAGCTGAAGCGCCGCTTCCTGGAGGAGCACGAGTGCCTGTCGGAGCCGCAGCTCGAGCAGTTCCTGGGCCGCGTGCTGGAGGCCAGCAACTACGGCGTGTCGGTGCTCAGCAACGCCTCCGGCAACTGGAATTGGGACTTCACCTCTGCGCTCTTCTTCGCCAGCACGGTGCTGTCCACCACAGGTTATGGCCACACCGTGCCCCTGTCTGATGGGGGCAAGGCCTTCTGCATCATCTACTCCGTCAAAGGCATCCCGTTCACCCTCCTGTTCCTGACGGCCGTGGTCCAGCGTGTCACCGTGCATGTCACCCGCAGACCTGTCCTCTACTTCCACATCCGCTGGGGCTTCTCCAAGCAGGTGGTGGCTATCGACCACGCTGTCCTCCTCCGGTTCATCACTGTGTCCTGCTTCTTCTTCATCCCGGCTGCGGTCTTCTCCGTCCTGGAGGACGACTGGAACTTCCTGGAATCTTTCTATTTTTGTTTCATCTCCCTGAGCACCATTGGCCTCGGGGACTACGTTCCTGGAGAGGGCTACAACCAGAAATTCAGAGAGCTCTACAAGATCGGGATCACCTGCTACCTGCTGCTGGGCCTCATTGCCATGTTGGTGGTTCTGGAAACCTTCTGTGAGCTCCACGAGCTGAAGAAATTCAGAAAAATGTTCTACGTGAAGAAAGACAAGGATGAAGATCAGGTGCACATTATGGAGCATGACCAGCTGTCTTTCTCCTCCATCACAGACCAGGCAGCCGGCTTGAAGGAGGATCAGAAGCAAAATGAGCCCTTTGTGGCCACTCCGTCTGCCTGTGCAGATGGCTCTGCAGGCCACTGAGCTTGGGCTGGGTGGGTCCTCCTGCAGCAGCAGGCCGGGTGTGTCCACTTCCAGGAAAATGGAAAGTCAAGATGAGGCCTTCTTAAGGGCACCTACAGTTTGCAATATTTTAAAAATGTGGAGCAAAAGTAGCTTTGACTCTGGAGGGGTGTCTGATATCTGGGGAGACCAAGCATACACCTGTATTTCACATACCACAAAACCATCTAGACCTGAGTAACAGGAGAAGAATACTCGAAGCCGTGTGCCGCATTGGGTAGAAGTAGATTTTATACTTTTAACTGGGAACTTTGGGGTTTGCATTTAAATCATTGAGTTGATGGCTAAATAGCAACATTTATATTTAAAACAAAAAAATGCCTTTTATAAATAGGTTTAAGTGTACCAGTTTGCATGTGCCCATCCAAAATGATTATTTTTATAGTATCTAAGTTAAACTTACTATTTATAATGACTAGGTTACCATTAACTATGTACAGCGAAAGTACAAATAGATTTATATATACAGTTAGGTCACCAGGTCCCACTGGACTTCTTAACCCCAGAATGTAGATAGTTTTGCTCTTGATTCTCTTTATACTAAAGAATCCAGAATTGCCGCAATAAGATGAGGGGGATAGTAAGTATAAGAGTGAATGCCTGTAGCATCTGTCACCCTGAATGTGCTGCTTTCGTAGGAGTGTGACCTCAAATGTCCAGGAGGTTTGCCAACACTTCTGTGGACGAGATCAAGCAAGAAAAAGCAGGATTCATCAAAAGGCTGAGAGGTTTTGTTTTGAGGGCCCGTTGTGATTCACAGCCACCAGGTCTAAAGCACAGAACTTGGACATGAAGATCCCAGATACTCACTTATGTCACACTAATCTGAGGATTTTACATTTAAAAGCTAAAATAAATAAAAATCTCTGCTGTTAGCAAAAAAAAAAAAAAAAAAAAAAAAAAAAAAAAAAAAAAAAAAAACATTTCTGAACTTTGAAAAATGAATAAACACACTAGTTGATACTAAAGAGTTTATCAGAAGAAATAAGGCTGAGAGTAGAATCTACCTTGGCTAAAACTAAATACAGATTACTTTCTAAGCTTTACTTTTTAAAAAATTTAAATTTTTTGCAATATGGGGGAATCAGACCCAGGGCCTCATACATGCCAGAAAGGTACCCCTGAGCTATACTCTCAAGTCCACAAAGTTTCATTTTTTGCTTATCCAATACCAGGTCAATTAGGAACTCATAATTTGACAAAAACATTTTTATTAGTAGTGTTTGACTATCTAAAATCTTATCAACCATGCTATCTGGCAAGTCTTACTCCTATGAGATAATTATCTACTCTCTGAAACTAGAAATAAGTTTTAAGTTTCAATAAATGGTTTGTAGGGAAAAAAAAGAATCAGTTGTTAAAAAGTCTTAATTTTTCTTCACTGTACAGCAGCTAATTGTAGGAGTATGTGAATACTTTCTAAGAACTGAAAAAGAGGAAGCCAAAAACAGAGGTCTGGGTGTATGAACATATGTACACACTTGTGTATAGACTAAACACAAAACAGAGATAAACATTGTTTTGCTGATAAATCAGTGGTATTACTAGCTAAAATGATTAAAATACCACACTATATTTCAGAGGTACTTTGATTAGATTCCATGACATTCAAAATAATAAGCACATTCTTCTAACAGCAAAGAATCCTCCCACTTTTTATTTACTTCAACATACTGATATAAACCTGCAAGTGGAAGATAAGCTGTTCAATAAAAGCCATTTCATATATATATATATGTATATATATATATATATATATATATATATATATATAATACAGAAATTGTTTTAAAAGTCTATTCAGATAATGGATTCTTTTGGTACTAACAAAAAATTAAGATATAAATAATTGACTAGAAATGAAACCATCACTAAATCAAGATACACAAGAACTGCACTTCATTTCAGAACCAAACAAAAACCAAATAATTCCTACTGTGTTAGAAGAATAAAGTACATTTATCATAGTATACATTATCATATTCCCTTAAATCAGGAACTTGAGAGTATAGCTCAGGGGTACTTTTCTGGCATGTATGAGGCCCTGGGTCTGATTCCCCCATATTGCAAAAAAATTAAATTTTTTAAAAAGTAAAGCTTAGAAAGTAATCTGTATTTAGTTTTAGCCAAGGTAGATTCTACTCTCAGCCTTATTTCTTCTGATAAACTCTTTAGTATCAACTGATCTGGTCTGCTTAGTGTACCAAAACAAGCAGTTAGAGCAGACATTAGTGCAAGTTTAACCTGATAGTTTATTTGTCAAAAAAAGCTAGTTCTGAGGAGAAAAAATTCAATCTTTTCCTTGTAAACACAAAGAAACTCAACAGGAATTTTAAAGAGAGTAGGCCAGAATATGCATCAATAATACTTATAAACTTTCTCAAACAGAAAAATCAAGTTGAAGACAACTGTTAAAATATCTTTCAGCCTGAATATATATCAACCTATATATCTTCTTGTTCCAATCAACTTTTGTTAAAAATAAACAAAAAACCCAACAAACTTTTTATAAGAGGTATCACATCTAGTAGTGATGAAAATAAATTAGTCACCCTCCCCCCCAAAGACGCTGTTTAACCTCTAAAGCATAAAAAGCTCTACAATATCTTATACAAATTAACTAGTGTTCTTACAAAACTAAAGCAGTTTAGGACTGATGACATTACACTGTATTTGTGGTGAAGTACGAGGCACAAGAATATATGCATTAATTAGGCATTTTCAGTCTAATCAGTCTCTAAGGTTATCATTTAATTCTTGGCAATATATAATAACTGGTATGCATTTTGGTACTTAAGTCATGAGTTGTGGAGAACAAGAAGCAGTGTATTATAGTAAAAGGGTTTGTATTTGACAAACAACTGCAATGTTGAACAAATCTCTTCTATGAATTTTGTGATTTGTTTTGCTGTTGGTCATTTGTAGTAGATCCTTGATTTGATTCTTCAATATTCATGCTTTCTCCATCTGCAGTCTCTAACATTTCTTCATCTTCATCGTCATGTAGATCTTTTGAAATTAGTTGTCTAGCTAATTTAATATTCAGTCCTTCATTGTAGTGAAGCTTCCTCTTCATTTCAAATTGTCGCTTTTTTTCTTGTTCTTCAGGTGTGAGTTCACTATCCTCCTCTCCACTGCTTTCGTGTTCCCGAGACTGATACTTTGGTTCTGAGCCTTCAGCAGCAGATAATTTCTTAGCTAAGACATCTGGAGACATAGCTTCAGTGGTTTCTGAATCACTATATGCATCTTCATCCTCACCTATCATACTGTGGTAAGGAGTGCTTGGTTCATCTATTTTCATTAAACCATAGTCTTTGTCTGCTGGATGATATGTTGCCAAGATGTTCATTTCATCCCACTTCTGGGATTTTTTACTCAGCTCCTCTTCAACGCTCCGGTGGGGCTGCTCGGCCTAGGCCACCACCGATGAAGTCGTAGACGTCTTGTTCTTCAGGATCCCCTTGATGGGCCGGTGCGAGGCCGTTGAGGCCGCCATTACCGGTCTTTCCGGGTGTCGGCTCAGGGTCGCTGCTGGCGTAGGGTCCGGGAAGAGAAGGTCGGGCGCTAGCAGAGACTTGCCAGACAGCCGCGAAGCCCGTTTGGGTCCGGGAAGAGAAGGTCGGGCGCTAGCAGAGACTCGCCAGACAGCCGCGAAGCCCGTTTGGGTCCGGGAAGAGAAGGTCGGGCGCTAGCAGAGACTCGCCAGACAGCAGCGAAGCCCGTTTAGGGCTAACGCGGCCGCTCCCACTATCGCAGAAAAGACTACCAGCGTCGCTGTCAAGACTTACATGCTATGTGATGTATTGTTATATATTAAAATTTAAAATCCTCCTATATTTAAACAAAAATAAACTGCACATTTTTATTATTTATTCCGATCCATTGATCCATTGGCATTTCTCATTTTGAAGATCTCAGTTATATAAATAGTAAACGTTTTTGCCTATATTGTGCATATACATAGATATATACTAAATGTAATCCCTCAAATATTTGCTATTGTGCATTTTTAAATTTTGATTTGAATCATTTTTAATATTTTTATATTTTAGTAAGTAATCAGCTGGTTGCTTGTTCACGCTTAGTTTTCTTCTCCGTTTTCTTTATTAGAGTTATGATCATTTATCTCAATTTAGTTATTTCCAAAAGCTTTAATCTCACTTTTCAAATGTTCTTCTTATCCTAATAATATCATTTCTTAGCTTTCTAATTTTGGTGTAAAATGACTTGCATAGCTTTTATCATTTCCTAATTTGTTCACTCACAGTAAATGCTAATTAAAATTAAAAAAAAAAAAAAAAAAAAAAAAAAAAAAGACACAACGACCCCAACGACCCAGCCAACGCCGCGCGGCTGGTGACCCTCAGCCGCCGGCACTTTACCTACCGACAGCGAAGAGAGGCCGGCCTACTCTTATTTTTTTTTATTTGGAGACAGGGTCTCACTAAGTTGGTGAGGCTGGCTTTGAATTTGCAATCGTGCTGCCTCAGCCTCCCGAGCCACTGGGATTATAGGAAAATGCAACCATCTGGCTTTATTTATTTATTTGGACGTTTCACATTAGGAGCCCACATTTTCATCTTCACAGTTTAAAACAAAACAGTTTTTGCTCCTGAGTGAAGAAATTTTATATGACTTTATATCTATTACGGAACAATAAGTTTTTAAGTGTGTGTATGTGTGTTTAATGATTCCCTCACTTCTATGAGCCACAGGTTCATCTTCATTAAAGGGAAAAAGTATATTAGAATATTTGTGAAAACATCATTTGTTTCCTCAGTTCCCTTAGGAAGAAGTCAAATAAATGGAAATATATTTCAAAAAATAAAAATCAGTCTAGACCAACCAACAACTGTGTTTGTGGTAGACACTGAGTAAACTTGTATAAGTACCCAGGTCCTAAGCCACAGAGACAAGATCTGTATCCCCTGAACCTCTTTCCTCTCAGACTACCTGAACCTTCAGGATGATGACAGAAATTACTCAATCATTTCTCTCTCTCATTTTTCTTCCCTTATTCAGTCTCTATCTTTCCCCCTTTCCACTCCTCTACTCCACCACAAACCAGATATCCTCTCTTCGTCTCCATTTTTAGAAGGCAATTTCTAGTTACCTTTTACCCAGAAAATATGTTAACACATACCCCTTGACTTCTTGGCAGAAGGAGGGATGAAGTTTTTTTCCAGATGTTTTGTCTTTTGTTTTCTCTTCATATTTTAACTCTTTGGAGAGTTATTCAGGTCAATTAACTTTACGAAGCTCCACTCTCAAAGAGTTAGATGACTATGCTAAGTAATGAAATCGGTAGCTTCAAGAATAAGAATTGACACAAGGAATGACTATCAAATTACCAAATTGCTGTCCTGACTAGTGCTCAGTACAACATCAAAATTGATATGAGACCAGTTACCAGTCAGACCTCTGAAGTGTATTATGACCCATTATGACATCAGCGCTGTCCAGGAAACGAGTCACTATAGTACTGCAGAATTTCTGAAACTCATCACCTAAGGAAACATCTTTTATCCAATGGAAATTCTGTCAGTAATTTGAATTTTCGTATCTTGTAATTGTTACCAAAACTGGAGTAGAAGATATAGATAAAACAAGAAAGATTCTTTTATGTGTCTATTGATACTGCATTACTCCATCTCTCCAATGGTGCCAATAAGGCAGTATCAGGAGGGTTAGGCTAAGAGTATCACTTGTCTCATAGAAATAGTAAATGCTATATCTCATTAGTACTACTTCAATGATGTAGAAACATGTGAGATATATATTGCCATAGAGGTGTGGATTTGAGAATCTTTACACCTCTAGCAGCTATTGAATTTCCCCTACTGCTGGCAATAGTCTCATATGTTTTCACACCACACTTGTCTTTTCTGCCACTTTTCCTCAGTACTTTACCAATGGTAGAGAGAGGAGATAATCCTCTGCTTCGAAACACCTATCATTTGTCTGGAATTCTGTTCTTGTGAAGCCCAAAAGTCTCATTCTCTAGGATTATGACCCAGGGCTTGGTCTGTCTTCTGGAAACATCTAGGTCCTGTACAGAGTTTGAGGTCTGAGGTAGTTTTATTCTACCTCCTACCTGGTGTAAAAATCACCTCATGTTTTAGGGTTAATATAGATATATTCCCAGTTCTCAGCAATTACCATAACCTGGCCTCCTTTATTCTCCTTCCACCCCATGAACTTGTTCCTCTGGGCTTTCTCTTTATTCAGAATAGCAACTAAATAATAGAAATATTTAACAATGACCCATTCTGTAAGCCACTAAAAAAATAACAAATAAGGATCATCATACATACATCAAATTGGTAACAATTAGAGGGTCAAACTATATCACACAATTATAAGGATATAGGGGAATGAGGAATCTTCATGAACTAAAATAAAACATTGATTTATATAGGTATACTGGAGAACAATTAGGTAACATTCCATAAAATAAAATAAACATATAACCTATGACTCTATAATGTTCCCTTAAGGAACTTTTACAAGGTTGACATCCACTGTTTGGGGGAATTTGAAATTTTTAGATTCTAACTCAAAATGATTGAATAATTAAATATAGAATTCATTTTTAAAATATTTTAAATTTTTTTATTCTAATTTGTCATATATGACAGTAGAATGTATTACAGTTCATATTATACATATAGAGCATAATTTTTTTTTATTTCTCTGGTTATATACAAAACATATTCATTTCTAAAGATAAAAGTCATGCTGATTGAAGTATGCCATGGCGAGGAGCATCAGGAGGGAACCCATGACCAGGGATGAAAATAACCACAAGGTTTCTTGAACAGGCTAGTATATAATACACTAAGGATATTATTAACTCAATAATCCACAATGGTTAAACAAAACAAAGTTAATAATTTCATCCAGCTTGAAAAATGACTCAAATTAGGTCTAAACCTAAAGAAAAAAAATGGTTATTCTTACTATAAGAGTTTCCTATTTCCTCTATAAATACTTTCTACAATTTCATGGCTTAAAATACAAATCATTAATCTTTATAGTTCTGGAATCAAAAGTCTAGTATGGGATCTAAAGCCTAAAAACAGTAGGGCTGCTCCTGTCTGGAAATTGTACCCAAGGATTCCCCACCTGCATTATTTTTTTTTTTTTCATCTTCCAGACCTGCCAGCAATCCTTCACTCTTGTTCACTTTCTTCATCTTCAAAAAGCATTACTCCAGTGCTGGGAGCCATTAGCCAAGTAGGTATGACAATTTCCTTGCCAGCGTACCCCATGTTGCTTAGTGGAAGGACTCGTGGAAATAGGACATTTTGCAGTGACATTGAATGTAGATGACCTTGCTCAAGGACCAGGGCGGATTAGGGTGTTCCCGGTTTAGGATAATTGGGTTTAGGGCGTTCCAGTTTAGGGCATTCCAGGTTTAAGATTATTCCTGCTGGGAATAGGGCGTATCCTGCTGCCTGAGTTCCCCTTGAGTTCTCACGGGATTCAGAGTATATTTTGGGAGACAGAAGCCCAGTGGAGGTGATTTGGGCAGAGAACGTGGATTTCCCCAGAACGTGATTGTAGACGGCTGGTGTGAGTTCGGGAATAAAGAGTTGCTGTTTGAATCTACAAGCTGTGTGGTGGCTCGTGATTGTGTGCCCAGCCAGACTGCGGCACTCCAGCATATGCTTCCATTGTCGAATCTCCACTCCAGTTGGCACCCTCTTGGCTGTCTCTTGAAGACCATTGTGATTACATTGGCCACACCCAGATAATATCTCATCTGCAAAGTCTCTGTTATCATACAAAGTAAAACAAATTCATAAATTCTAGGAATTCGGTGGTTGACAATTTTGAGGAGTAGGAAAGAAAGTTCATTCTTCATCCCACTACAATACAATAAAGTCAGAATGTTTCAGAGAGAATTTAGACTCCTAAATTAAGCAAAACAACAAGGAAGAAAGTGACATAACAACTCTGTAAGTATATTGAATAAAACGAAGTAGAATGAAATAAAGAAACACAATTGCAATTTGAAATTAAACATAAATTAAAGTAACAGAAGGACAATTACCTAGGAATGTTTCATGGTAGAAAACTTAGGCAACCAGATTAAATGAACTACACAAAATGCAAGACAAGATGATAAGTCAATGCAAATAAATGAATATGGAGAATTTAGAACTGTGGAAAACAGGGATGTCAAACAAGTGTATAACAGAATAAATACTCAAATTAGAATCATACAGAAATGAAATAAAGGTTAAAAATTTAAAACTGGGCCTCGGGATCGGCGTGCTGCTGGATGGAGACTGTCCCGACGCCGAGGAGGGCTGCGCGGGGACGGGCGATGAGTCCACCCGGCTGCCTCCGAGAGAAGAGTCCGCAGGAGAGGTAAAAAGGCCAAGGATATTATCAATGCAGCTCGGGAAAGCCTTGCGAACATGATAGGTGGCAAGCCTCAAGACATCGTCTTCACTTCTGGGGGCACTGAGTCGAATAATCTCGTCATCCACTCCATGGTGAAGTGCTTCCAGGAAAGCCAGACCCCGCCTGGGGCCGTGGTGGAGCAGCACAGCCCTGAGGAAGGGGCCAGGCCCCACTTTGGCACTTGCACCGTGGAGCACGACTCGATCCGCCTGCCCCTGGAGCACCTGGTGGAAGGACAGGTGGCTGCCTGTGCCTGAAATCAGCCAGCGCATCAAAGCCCTGAACCAGAGGCGGGCAGCTTCCGGCCTGCCGCGCATTCTGGTGCACACAGATGCTGCCCAGGCGCTGGGGAAAAGACGCATGGACGTCGAGGACCTAGGTGTGGACTTCCTGACGATCGTGGGGCACAAGTTCTACGGCCCCAGGATCGGAGCACTTTACGTCCGAGGGCTCGGTAAACTGACCCCGCTGCACCCTATGCTGTTTGGAGGTGGACAGGAGCGCAACTTCAGGCCAGGGACAGAGAACACTCCCATGATCGCCGGCCTCGGCAAGGCTGCTGAGATGGTGACTGAGAACTGCGAAGCTTACGAGGCGCACATGAGAGACATCCGCGACTACCTGGAGGAGAGACTGCAGGCTGAATTTGGTAAGAGAATTCATTTGAACAGCCGGTTTCCAGGAGTCGAACGTCTTCCCAACACCTGTAACTTTTCCATCCAGGGACACCAGCTTCAAGGCTATGTGGTGCTTGCACAGTGCCGGACGCTGCTGGCCAGTGTGGGGGCTTCCTGCCACTCAGACCAAGGGGACCGGCCGTCCCCAGTGCTGCTCAGCTGTGGCATCCCCTTCGATGTGGCCAGGAACGCGCTCCGGCTCAGCGTGGGCCGCAGCACCACCAGGGCCGAGGTGGACCTCGTTGTGCAGGACCTGAAGCAGGCCGTGGCCCGGCTGGAAGGCCAGGCCTAGTGCTGGGGCCGCCCTTGCCCTCGGTGGCCAGGACAGGGCCGTGGTCACTGCGCCCATAGGAAGCCCGTTGCTGAGCGCTCGGTGTCTGACTGTGCCACTCAGCTGCGCCAGGGCCACACTTACTTCCTTTGATCCTCGCTGTCATGGAGTACCCAGGCACAGGGGTGTCCGTCCGTGTGCCTCCTCCCCTGAATGTGGACTGATGCAGAGATGTCCTGCCCAGCCCAGCTCCTGACAGGCCCAGCACACCAGCACCCACGTAGGACTGTCCCATGGCGCTGCCAGAGGCTGTGTGGAAATGGAAACGCTTCTCCCCTTGTCCCTCTGGGCACTCAGGACTCCCACCCTCCGAAGGCTGGCTTTATCCAAAAGATAAAATCCACTGCCAGTAAGCTGCTGTCAAAGATAGGAAACTATGGCACCTGCACCATGTGATGTGGCCTCCCCTGACCTCCGTGTGCAGTGACCCCCAGATGGGTGGTAGCTGCTGCTCTCGCTTCCCTGGCCCCACCATCATCCTGACGATGCCTTGTCCCCGTGGGACACCTTCCTGGCAGACAAGCATGGTCTGCCCTCATGGTTCTGTGGGCCACTGTCCACTGCCCTGCCCAGCCCCCCATTGTGCCCGCTTCCCCCTCTGCTTTCTTACTCAGGATTCAACTCCAGCGTCACTGCTGTGAGTGTGTGCAATTCCGGGTCACCCCGAGGTGGGGGCCAGGTCATCCCTGACTCTCCTTACTGTTTGCAAAAGATTTGTTTATCCTCACAGAATGTATGGCATACACATCAAATGCCAATATTTACATAGGAATAATTTTCAGAGAGTAACATTTTTAATGTGCTTTTAAGGTCCAAAGAACTATAGGATGATATTGAGGAAAGGATTATCAGAAATTAAATGAACTAATTAAAGATTTCCATGCCTACCTGGAAAAAAAAAATTTAAAACTGGTATATCAATTTAAGCTAATGTAAGATGAAGGGAAAACATTAATATAATTAATTCAAAGGTGAAAGATATTTAAAAAGAAAAGCCAAATGATAAACAAAGTATTAACAATTTAAACTTTTAATACAGCCAACTCTAAAATAAATAGAAATGGCATGAAATTGATAAGTGCAAATTTCAATGCAAGAAGCAAGAAGAACCTTGACAGGAACCATCATGAAAAGCTAATAGAAGTGGGATAGGGATGAACTGGATGGATCCACTTATATTATACATTATCCTAGAATAAGGTTAAATCTTCAGGTCCTTTATGCACTGTACTGCTTCTGAATTTTCTTCCATCCTGTCTAACGGACAGAAGACAGACAGAGGTAGGAACATGGGGTTAAGCAAATGATTCTATAACAATGGGCCCACTGTGCTGAGCCTCACTTGCTTTCTTTTCTAAGGAGCAATTTACCTGTAGCCCTGCCTAGCTTACATTTACAGAATATCACATTCTTCAGCAAACTACCTGTTATGTGCAGGAGAAATGCAAACCTGAAATAATGTTGATAAGAGAAACCCAAGTTATTTTGAAAAAGGAGGCTTTTGGGATCTTTTTCACAAACCAGATCCTGAAACTCAGGGAGATAAACATAATTCGTCCTAGCCATAAAATCTGTAAGAATTTATAGTTAAGAATCTCATAAGTATTTTGGTCAGCATGAACCTAGGTGACCTGGAGTTGTCATGGCAATGGGGACTTAAAAGTCTGACGTCATCTTGCTTTTAGTCAAAAGTCAAGTGGTAGACCTGGGCAGAACTCTTTAGAAATTTCTTTGGGATCCCCAATAAAATTGGAGTGTAGGAGAGGCATACTGTCCCTCTCCTCTCTGAGATGACCCACTCTTTCCCTTTAGAGTGTTCTCTTTCTCTTTTCTTACCCCTTCCATAAACTTATGTCTGGAATGGAGTAACATGTCTGAAATCTTTCTAACTCAATTGCAAGAATCAGGGCTTGCCAGGGGGGTCCTTATGCTGTCTCAGTTTCCTGGAAGGCCCCAGCCCTGTAAAATTACCAGGTGCTTCAGCAGCATCTAAAGTTTTGTGGTATCGCTACATGATGTTTCTCACCTTTTTTTTTTTTCCCCCCTAGCTCTTTTCCTTTCTAGAAAACTCACATAGTATCCTGGGATTAATTATTATTGTATTTGGTGCAGTGTGTGGTTGATCCTTCAACTTAAAAGTTTTTCAGATCAGAAAGTTTGATGTACATATTATCTCTGTATACCTGATGTAACCTGGTATTAGATCCCCAGTGCCATTTTCTAAACCAAAATAGGCCATATGTGGATAATCATGAGATTTTAAGAGCTAACAGAGTTGTCCGTATTTCAGTGTCCATCAGCGTTACTTGAACATGCATCCAAAAATGCTTGACAATTAAATCAAGCAAAGTCAGAAATTTTTCAAAAAGTCTTATATGAATATGATAAAAAAGATGAGATGAACACTGAATCCCTTAATATACAAACATAAGACAAGTATAGAAATTATGATCTGAGAAAACAGTATGAATTTTTAGGACTTTCACAGAGTAGAAATAGCTACAATAACAGAAAATAAGGACAGAGAAAGAGGGTAAGATGTGGTAATTTCTTCAGCTTTAATGTTAGAATTTAATTTATACTAATTAGATTGAAACTTAACTTTGTATCAATTTCAGTATTTTAAAGCTTTATTCTTAATTGCATGGGGGATTATGTATTAATGAATTTGTTTTTATTAAACATTTAAAGTTAAAAACACTTAGATTCATTCCAGTTTCATTTTTTTATTCAAGAATTATTAAATTTATTATGTGATTTAAATAATTATTGTATGATTCAATTTCTGGAGAATAACTTCTGTTTCTCTTTTCAATATCCATTCCTCATATCATATATTTTAACATTATATTGAAATATATATATATATATTATATATTTATAATATATATATATATTATATATTTATTATATATATTTATATATATATATTTATTTATTTATAAAGAGAGAGAGAGAGAGAATTTTTTTAATATTTATTTTTATTTATTTTTATTTTTTTTTGACCATTAAGTAAACATCACAACTTTAATAAATAACATACATGAAAAAGCAAACATTAATTAAAAAAACTCCTTATACCTAACAAAATAATTTCTTATATCTGATGAAGTGTTTGGTTGGATTTATCTTGGCAGTGTTTATTTTTATAAAATGCTTGAATTGCTTTTACTCCATTCTGATGAAATTCCACTTCCTTGGAATCACAGAAAAGATGAAACCAATACTGCTATAATATTGTGCCTTCCTGAAATGCTTCTATCCACTTCTGAGCTGAGTGAGCATCATCTGCTTTGAACACATAAAATAACATGTTTTTGTGCAGTAACTGAAATACTTTAGACTCTGAATTCTCATCTTTGACTTGAGTGACAGTGAATCCTAACAAAGGCTGGCTCTCCAAAGCTGCCACATCCTCACTTGCAGCATATGTATACAACACTTTATTTTTTATGACAAACCACAAGTGTTTCCATGGTTTCTTATTGCCCTTTGATCTGTACAAATAGCCACTCATAGAAGAATCTTCTGTGTTTGCTGATACTTCTTTGAGAGCGGCTGGGATTTTTTTCTGTTTCCTCCCTGATGGAATACTATGTAAGACTGATGATAAGGCACTTGAAGGAGATTTGTGATTCCCAGGAGATCCAACCTTAGGGGAGTGCTGGCGATCTAGTTTCTGCAACTCTTGGAAACAGTGTTCACATACTCTTGCTGGCTGATTTTTCAGGTAATCTAAGCCATACTTATTTGATGAACAAGCCTGGCATACAATCTTTCCACAGGCCCGGCAGTGGTGTCGTCTCCAGGTCAGAGTAAATTTGCTTGTGCAGATCATACACATTGTGGCTCTGGTATCAGGAATCCAGATGGGAGCCTTTGATCCAAGGGGACTAACTTCATCTTTATTTTCTGAGTCAGCCTCCTCGAGACTCCTACTAGGACAGAAAGTGGTTCTTTTCTTGGCATACTCTTCTATTGACCTGGAAATTTCTTCTAGCCATTCATCCCTTTCAGTGGCAGAACTGGCTGAGAGAATGAAGGAACGTTCAACACTTTCAATCTTTAATTCATTCTGATATGCTTCCTGGGTGGGTTTTCTGACCTTCATTCCAGCCAATGAGAGCATGTTGTTCAGTTTATACATCCCAGATTGTACCGGTGTTGTATACAACAGGGCATCATTAAACAGGAAAAACATTCGGGGCTGCATGACCTTCCGGGATAGCTTCTTCAGAATTCCTTCTTTGAGAAAAACCCGTCCAGGCTGCACTATTTCATGGTGTCCATTTAAGCTGTACTGAATTTGCATAAGTTTCTGAAAGTTGTCTCCTTGCTTCATGGTGTCGTTGGCATGGTTTGCTACCTCTATTACAACTGCAAGGGCATCTTGTGTGTCTCTGTAATCTCCAGAATCTTCTAAGAGATTCTTCAAATAATCTGTCAGCAGCAGCCTGTACTGAGGGATCCTCTGAACTGGCTTGAGCAGGTAGTGCTTGAGGGCCAGATTAGCACAACGCGGGCTCATCTCAAATTCTCTAACAACAGCAGCAAAGCCTGGGTTTTTCTTGCATTGCTCATCCAGCAAAGCTATATTCTTATCAAATTCTTTGATATATGTAGAATACATTTTTAGATATGGCCCCTTCTTTACAAAGATATCAGCAATTCTTTGTTGTTCGGTCCAATTCAACATTCGTTCCTCCAGTTCTTTCAGGAGATCCCGGTTGAGCTCATAGAGCTGAGGCAAGTAGTACAAGATCTGATTTAGGATCCGATCCTCAATCACTGGCTTCCCAAGTTGCCTGGAAGCATGGGCTACAGCATCCCGGAAATCAATATGCAGAAGTTTTAACACATCCACAAATACTTTCTCTGAGCTCATGATCTCCTTGGCAATATGATGAACTTTACTTTTGATCCCAGCATCTTCATCCTGTTTATCCTCCAGTAGTTCAGGCTCTCCTTTGCTGGATTCAGAGCTGACATCATCTTCATCAGAACTGTCAATGACTTCCTCCTCATCAGAGGGTAGGTCACCAAGACCAAGGTAGAAATCATCCTGTTCCTCCTGGGATGTTCCAGAACTGCTGAAACGCTGATGTTTGGGTCCAAGTTGCCACTGGCCATCTGGAGCTTCATATGGTTCTTCTACCTCATACACATTTGCATCAGTGTCCTCCCCACTGCAGGAATCCTGCCATTCCAACTCTCGAGTTTTCCCTATAGCCATAATAAATGGCAAATTTTCATACTCTGGTATTTCCTCATAATGGCGTATATTTTCATATTCTGGAGCGCAGCTGTTTGTAAGAGACCTGCAAACCACCTGACACGATGACTCCTTGGAGAGCATTTGGTCATCTAAAGACTCAGCTCTCAGACCATTAACTGTGCTGGTCTGGCCCCGTGACTTCTTCCTCTTCTTTTGAGATTCCAGGCTGTAATTATCTGCAGAATATGCCTTGATGGGTTTACTTCTCTTCTCTTCTCCCATCATGAGGTCATGCCAATTACTTTCAATCCCTTTCTGCTCCCCACAACTGCCTGTGTTTGTGTCTCCGAGCTGGCTACTCTTGGACCAAAACTTCTGAAAATCACTCTTCATGAAAGAGATGGACAGTTTCATATTGAGCCACTTCTTAAGAGAGGTTTTCTTTGGAGAATCTTTACAAGGCTTAGTGCACCTGTCCATATCCACAGCAGATAATGATTTTGCTCTAGGCTTGGTGAGGGCAGCGGGAGGCTCACTATGTGAGGATGTAGTAACAGACTTCAAGGATTCTGGGTTCCCTAAAAAGGGTAAAATAGGATGAGGTAATTTCCACACAGGCTTTTCTGAAGTTTGTTTAGGCATGTCAAAGGGGGATGACGATGACATACCATGGTTTGAGGCACACAAATGATTTCTTTCTAGAACCTTCTCTGAATTTTTTTCTTCATTTGAGGGATATGAACTTTTCTCCACAAGTTCCTCCGAGGCAGCCTTTTTAAGTACTCCTGCAGCAGGCAAGCTGTGTCTTTGAGGTTTTTTGGGGACAATTTTTGAGGAAATTTCCTCTGTTACTATAGATTCCTTTTGCATTTGAGGGACAGACACTCCCAAGTTACAGGCAGTAGGCAGATGTTCATTGTACGTTAATTTGAGTTGCTTTGGCAGGCTCAAAGATAGAGTACTGCATCTTATAAAACTGGTCCCTTGGTCCGTGGCAAGTGCCATGCTAGCACCGTCTACTGATGTACCATCAGAACTCAAATTAGAGTCTGTATCTAAAGAAGGTGCCACTTTTTCAAAGGAAGATGTTTCCTGACACATGGCTTGTGAATTGACTAAATCTTGACTGTCATCGTTGGAGTTGCTATTCAGTTCACTATTATTTCCTGGTTTCACTTTGTCCACCTGTTCTTGGTTACACAAAACATCCTGATGAAGAACACTGACTTTGTTGTTCTTCAAACTGTCCTCAATAAGACAAGACGAGCTGTTGTTGAAATTCTCTGGTTCTTCAGTACTTTCATTAGGAGTGTCTATATACTTTTGGCGTAACAGGCAAGCAGGACGTGTTTTTCTGGGCTTGGGAGTTGGAAATCTGGGGGTACACGGTACTAAATGAATTTCTAAGGGACCAAGGTCTTCAACTTCTGTTTTCTTACTAACTCCATCTGAAGATATAAAAGTATTCCTTTTTCCATTTTCTAGAGCTTCTTGATCAGATGAATGAAAGTGACTATTTCTTTTTTCACTGCTGTTCTGACAAGTTTCAGGACTTTGAAACTCATCCCTAGGAAGCTGTACGTGGCAGTTGTGATGAACAGGAAGTTTTACAAAGCTCGACAGAGAAGGTGACAAATCTGCAAGTTCAATTCTGAATTGTCTGTTGGAATTACAGCCACCATTCCTCTCTGGGTTGTCTGTGGATCTGTGCTTCTTCAGGGAACTTACAGGTGACATCTGTTGTGTTAAAACATCTTTGAGCTTTCCTTCTAGGATGCTTGCCTTTAAAACTACCCCACTCTGGTTCTTGTGTTTTTCACCACGAGAATCCCACCTACTCTTGGTTTTTATAGTCAAAGAGGACTCATCAATTTTACTATTTTGTAAATTTTCTTTCATTTCTAGGGGCTCTAAAACAAGCTGCTTTACATATGAATCTTCTCTATTCCCAAGCTTATGGACACACTCAGACCTGCAGGAATATATTGGTAAAATATAATCACTGCTCTGATCCTCAACATTTTTGCAATTAAAGTTGTCAGTGCTTTCAGGTAATTCCAGTTTATGCTCCTCCAGGTTCACAGAGATTGTTCCTGATGATGACTGCCCAATGTCTCGGACAGGTGGGCTCTTCAGAACTTTCGGTTTCGGTGCGATTGCTGGTTTGGTTTTCTTTGTTGATTGTGGACCACTAGCAATCACAATGTCAGGTTTAGGTGCAACCGGTGGAGGAGATGGCTTATTATTTGCTACCACAAACTTTGGCTTGGGGGCCACTGGTGGCTTCTTTTTTTTTTTTTTTTTAAAGATTATAAAATTGGTTTATTGTAAAAGCAATTCAAGAATAACCAGTTAAAACCTTATCCCCATACTACCCAATACAACCAAAAAGCATTAAACACTTTTACATTAGGAACAAGAACATAAAACAAGAAAGACCACATCAAAGCTATGATTCAAACTCAAAAAGAGAAAGAACTCTTAAATCTCTTCCAGGTCACTACAACGGTATGATAAGATCAAAGCACTATGTCAGGTACACAGCACTGCTACAACACTGAGGTATAACTGGGCAAATTAAATCTGGGAGGACCCGAAGACTATGTATTTTTGCTTTGTGGGTGTTCTTAAGTGATTGAAATTTTAGGAACAACTGCCTTTAATGATAGCAAGATGCAAAATAAGTCTTTATTGAAGAGAAAGTTTATAAAGTTTTCTATCAAGGTCCCAGTACTCTTCACAACCCACTCCCACCTTCCCACCCTCCCCCTAAGCTAAAGCTACTCTGCTGATATATAAGATATGATTTTAATTTGTGACTTACTGGCAAATTATAGGCACTAAGTAGCTCTGATCTGCACATTAAAAACAACATGCTATCTCATCCAAATGCTCAATTATGCATTCTAGGTAGAATTTCATTATTGTTCTAAAACTCAATGCATTTGCACACTGGCCATCCCCACCCCAACTTGATTCAACACTGAATCTTTCTGCTGTTTTTAAGATAAAAGCCGAGTCAAATTATTATGAACAACAACCCATGAATCATTATATATAATACAGTGATTGCATTTTCTTGAGCACTGAAAAGTACTTAAAATAAAACTTCTTACTTCCACTTTTGCACTCCTCCAAATTGAAGGGTCAAAATACTTGGATTTTGTAATTGGAAAAAGGAAAAAAAAAAAATCTACCTTCCGGAGCTGAAGCTTTTTCATAGTAGCTGAACCCAGGAAAACAGATTCTGTCTGTTATAAACCCTTGAAAATAAGGGCTTATGCTAGAAGCACTGAAAGACCCTTAAATCACAGAGATACTAGCTGGTACCACTCTAATTCATAACCACTACTTTATAGCTTATATATTGAAGAGTAAATTCATGCTCACTTTGTTCATTAAAAAATAGTCTTTGGAAACCATTATTACTCCTGTAGACACATACTCTAGTTATATCTCTTCCTGTAAAAATAAAGGTATAATCATGATTATCTCTACTACTTTGCTAAATTCAACAACCAATATACATTTATTAATCTGATCACTTTACCAGCTAACTCATGACCTTATATTAGTCTACATACTACCTAGAGGTTTAATTTTCAGCATGTGAAAGTAGGAGCAAGTTTTGTTAAGAACAATCCTGTAGGGAATGAGGATGTAGCTCAAGCACTTGCCTAGCACAAGCAAGGCCTCAGATTCAAGCCCCAGCACTTGGGGTGGGGTGGGTGGAGGTGTGGCTTCGGGAGGGTTGTCTACTCTGTTTACAAGAACAATTTTATAGAAAATATTTTAATCTAGTCTTCAATGTACTCATTATAAATGAGAACTGAAGTACCAGAGTTTACTTCCAAAACTAAGGCGAGTGTAAATTTCCAAAGCTGAAGGAAGGTGAGTTGCTGTAAAGCTCACTTCTGTCACATACATCATAAACCTACTCAGTGATTTCTAAGACTCAAACTTGTACAAGGGAGAAAATAAAACCATTTCTAGTCTGCTCCTTTCCAATTCATCAGGTATTTATCATGTGCCCAGAGAGCAAAGAGTATTCCTTTAGGCACTATCCTTAGTAATAGCCCTTTTAGAAGACAAAACTATCTCAAACATCTGCAGATTGTCCCAACCAGATTAAAACTGCTTGTGAGATATGCACTACTAGTCATGTATTATAAATGTATACATTCAAAGCTACCGTTTTAAAAATAAATTGGAAAGTAGGGAAACTTAAAAAAAAAAGTACATTCTGCTATCACTTTATTATAAACACTGTGTATATGTGTGTATGTGTGTGTGTGTGTTTAGAGAGCAGATAATCAAGATTTAAATAAGATGGCAAAAAACTCAGGAAATGTAAATTTTATCAAAAGAACTACAATAAATGTCCCAAACTACAACTATAAACAGATTAAACAGATTTACTAATAGAGTAATTTGCCTAAGTTTCAACAAAACCAACCAACCAACACAAACAAAAAAAACCAAAAAAAAAAAAAAAAACACAAACAAACAAAAAAAACCCACCAGAAAACCCAAAACATCCACAAAAATATCCACCCAAACCTATACTAGAGTATGTGGCAATAATTAATATATTTCTATGGAAACTGTCTCATGCCTTAAGCTCCTAAAATAAAATCAAGGTCACTATGTGACTAATGATAGCACTAGGAGGAAAAAACAAAACACTGAAAATAAGTCTTCAGCCTTGGTTTCAGCTACCTCTTCAAATTAGCATTAAGTACTTAATATCAGATACAACATTTTTGGCTTGTTAGACCAGTAAGACATGTTTTTCCATTGGCCAAATGCAGCTGAAGAAGCAACTGTGAACAAACTAAACGCTGTGACATGAAGCATCTGATTTCCAAGTCTGAGTCAAATATCTAACTGGGCAAAAGGAATGACATCCATCATCCAAACAGGCTCACTTCCCCCAGCCCCCCAAATAAACAGTAGTTACAATAGCAAAGAATTTTTTTGTTGTTTTGGGGTTTTGTTTTTTTTTTGATTCTTTAGGGCCAACTGTGAAAGAGGTCAGCAATATATTAACAGCAGCAATGGACAAGGAAGAGCAAAATAGTGGATGAAAGAATCTTGCTGGACGTTTGTTTGTTCATATATATATACATATATATATATATATATATATATATATATATACACATACATATATATATATATATATATATATATATTTTGTTGTTGTTGTTGTTTGTTTGTTTGTTATTAGCCAGAAAACTGCAGCTGGCTTATTTGGAAATTTCAGGCACACGTCTCATCTCCTTAGATCCTTCACAGATTTAGAATTCAGTCTACCTGAGGGCTTTATAGCCAGGTAAGAAAGCTTTCTTTATCTAGCTTGGTGGCAGCCAAAACAGATTCCATGTCATTAAGGATGTCAGAACTCAGAGCTTCCTGAAGACTGGGCATCAACTCCTCTCCTTCTATGTTCATTCCATCTCCTTCCAGTGTTCCAAGGTCCACATTTGTCCCAGGAATGGCTTCAAGGTAGTCTGGGAAACGGTTCTGCTGTGAGGGCAGGGTGCTTTGGTTGATAGTATCACCTGTATCCATTTCATCAACACTGTTCAGGAAGTCATCTGGGGTTCGAGGGACACTGTAGCTGCTCATGCTTAGTCCACTGTCTGTACTCTCATCTCGAGAGTGATAGGTGCCACTGTTAAGAAAGGGATCTGAGCTATTGGTCGTCATTGTTCTCAATTCCTGAGACATCCCAGGAGAAGACACCGGATTTTGAGTTCCACCATCCTGCTCCAGTGTTGGTAATTGGCTACGAAGAGCTAATTCCTGCCGAAGCAGTTCTTGCTGTTTCAATCGCAGTCTCTCTTTCTCCATCTGCAATTGTTGCAGCCTCATCTGTTGCTGCTGGTTGGAGTTGCCTCTACCCATAACACCTCCTTGTGGGCTCTGGGGAGCCAAAGGTGGTGGTTGTTTCACTGGAGCACTCTGACTGATTCTCTGGTTCATGGCAAAACGAGGGTCAAGCCTTGGGTCTAGCCAAGAGGTGGTCTTGTTCTTATGGTTTATATAGTAAATTTCTCCATCCTGAGTCATGGCTTGCTCCCATCCGTCAGGAAGAGGACCTGAGGGCGTGTTCATCAAATTCTGCTGCACCGGTGGACCGGTTGGGGCTGGAACATTCATCTGAGATAGCATGGCCTTCCAGGGGTCTTGCCATGTTGTAGTCTGATCAATGTGATTTAAGAAGTATCTCTGACCAGAAGATGTCTTGGCCATCTCCCAGCCTGCTGGCAGAGGTACATCATCAGGTATCTCAAAAGAAGACTGCCGAAGATGTTGAGCTGTAGGTGTAGCTGCTGGGCCAGAGACTACTCCAGTGGGGGTCAGTGTCCCAGGAGAAACTGCTCCTAGCTGCAGGGAAGCTGGAGAGGAATGAGCTCGAACATGCTGTGGAGTCAGGGCTCCTGCAGTGCCTGCATCAGTACTGGCCTGTCGGGAGTGAGATTTGGGCTCCGGCGGCTTGAAGAAGGAGTCAGGCAGTTTCCGGAGCCTCATGGGCACGGTCTGGGGCACGTTGTTGAAAAGTGCCTCCAGGTCGGTCTCCGAGTCCCCCCGGACGTGTACGATCTGGTGCCCGGCTGAGGGGGCCTGCTGCGCCGCCTGGGACGCCGGGGGTGCCGGCTGCCCAGGCCCGGAAGTCGGGCCCTGCCCCTGGGGGGGCTGTGCGGGCGGCTGCCCTTGGCCCTGGGGGGCCGGCTGGGGCTGCGGCTGCTGCCCGGGATCCATGGCTTCTGCCTCCCGCCACGCGCACCCCCTGGCCAGGCGGCGAGGGCTCGGCCCGGACGCCCCGGCTCGACGGGCCGAGACGCGAGAATCGGCGAGGGCGGCGCTGGGCGGCGGGAGCGGCGCTATCCTCGCTCTCAGGGCCGGGGGGCTGCGCCGCGGCCCCGCATCCCCCGCCCCGGCGCCTCCGCCCCCGCCCTGCGCCCCGGCTCCACTGGTCTGGCCACTGGTGGCTTCTTGATCGGCGGCAGAAGTCATGATTTCCCAGAGCAGCTCGCCTCCCCGCTCGCTCCCCTCAATCCATGTTCCCCTTTCACTCCATTGTTTTCAGAGTTTGGGCAGAAGAGAAAAGCCCCCGCAGAGCCCACATTCTGTCCCGTGCCACCGCGGGGAAACCGAGCGCCGCACAAAGGATGCAGCCGGCTCCAGCTACCCTACTGCGCTCCTGGGCGGGAGTCGCTGGTAGCAGGCGGGCCAATATTT
>NW_026695057.1:0-81976 GCF_021218885.2 Marmota monax
GGAGCCATTAGCCAAGTAGGTATGACAATTTCCTTGCCAGCGTACCCCATGTTGCTTAGAGGAAAGACTCGTGGAAATGGACTTGCCTTGGACATTTGCAGTGACATTGCATGTATGTTTGAGAAAGGTGACCTTGCTCAAGGACCAGGGCAGATCCGGGTTTAGGGCGGATCAGGGTTTAGGGCTCTCCTTGGGTTTAGGGCGGTTCCAGGTTTAAGGTTATTCCTGCTGGGAATAGGGCGTATCCTGCTGCCTGAGTTCCCCTTGAGTTCTCACGGGATTCAGACAGTATTTTTGGGGAGACAGAAGCCCAGTGGGGGTGGATTTGGGCAGAGAACGTGGATTTCCCCAGAAAGTGTTTGTAGAGTGCCGGTGTGAGTTCGGGAATAAAGAGTTGCTGTTTGAATCTACAAGCTGTGTGGTGGTTCGTGATTTTGTGCCCAGCCAGACTGCGGCACATTTCCACCCACACCATACAGCTGAGGTATTGAGGTGCTTGGTTTCTGACCAAGGAATTCACATAGGGCCTAGGGTTTGAACCAGATAGTCTGGTAATAGTGGACAAATGTTTTTGTTTTTAAACTGGAATTAAACCCAGAAACATTCTACCACTAAGCTATATCTCCAACTGTTTTTATTTTGAGATAGGGCCTCCCTAAGTTGCTGAAGCTCTAACTTATAATCCTCCTGCCTCAGTCTCCTGAATCGCTGGAATTATAGGCATGTGTCACCATGCCCAGCTACAAAGCCACTTTTTAAAAGGAATGGCACATGATGTGTGTTCCATGGGCACAGAAATTGATGCTTCTTCATTCTCTCACACCCACACACAGCTGTTGGTAGATATCCTTACCACTGTCTCTCTTTCATACAGGGCACAGCAACTGCCTGGGTCTTTAAAACATAGGAAACCCACAGGTGCTAAGAGTTCAGGAGAGGCCACCTGAAGTTACCCAAGCTCAAACTAAACAGAAGCAGAAGAGACCATGATCCTCCAAGCACAGCAGCACAGAAAAGGACTCCCCTACCACATAAAAGGCCATGGCTGACACAGCAGGGGCAGTGTGCTTCCACCAGCACAGGTGGGCCAGCAAGAACAGCATCCCTGTGGGTTCTGCAGCTCACCTAGGTGACACCTGCAGGCTGGCCTGGGCCCCAGTGCTAAGGCATGCTGAGTGTGAAGAGGAAGGTCCTCCCAGGAGCACTTCTATCATGTACTTTATATTATTCATTTATTTTTCCAGATGGGGTTCCACTAAGTTGCCCAGGCTGGCCTTAAGCTCTTGGGCTCAAGCAACTCTCCTGCCTCAACCTTTCAAGTAGCTGAGATGACAGTGCTGCCACGGTGCCTGGCCCTGTGAAGCTTTTTGTAGTCAGGGTATTCAGGAGAACACAGAATTTAATAACACTAGCAATGACATACATGCCATCAAAGTGACAGGAACAAGTGGTGACATGACTGTGGTTTTATTTTTCCCCAGTGTGCACTCAGCCTTTCTCTGACTAGCACTTATCTCTTTAATCAGATAAAAATCATGATAAATGCCTACAAAATCTCTGACAAAACAAAACCAAACCAAAAAACGTGGGATACCTCTCAGATGTGAACAGGATGTGGTGGAGGTCGCTGTGCAGGGCATCTGGTGAGCAGGGACTGGGGCAGACAATGGAGCACCGTGAGGTCAGGTCACACTTTGATAAGCAGAGTTTGGTATCTTCCCCCAAGGAAGAGACTGATCAGACCCATTCTCAGTCTGGTCCTCACAGAGCAGCCTTCAGGTAGGACATCCCCACTTTTTTCTTCTAGAAATGGTCTTATCTGCTTTTTTAAATTTTTTTTTAAAGAGAGAGTGAGAGAGGTAGAGAGAGAGAGAATTTTAATCTCTATTTTTTAGTATTTGGCGGACACAACATCTTTGTCTGTATGTGGTGCTGAGGATCGAACCTGGGCCGCACGCATGCCAGGCGAGCTCACTACCGCTTGAGCCACATCCCCAGCCCCCTTATCTGCTTTTTCAAATACTTCCACAGGTGTTTCTTCACCTGAGGCAGGGGGAAAAGAAAATGCATGACCATGGAGTGCATGCCCTGGAGGCTGGAAGGCCCCTTGGGCAGGGGATAAAGATCCTGAGGACAGAGAGCTCTGGGGAGGGCCCAATCTGCCTCACCTCCCCACCTTCCCAGCACATGGGCTTTTGGAGCAGCAGGAGCACATCGATACTCAGTCCCAAACCGTGTAGTGAGGGGGTCTGGGAGGCCCCAGGATGCTCATGATAGCTCAATGTCAAACTGAAAGAGGGTGCCAGCTCTGTCTCCAAGTCACAATGTGGCTGAAGGGGAAAGGATGGGCTCCACCTTTTCTTTCAACTCTGCATAAGCCCAGAAAGAATGCAAGATTGGTGCTGGGAATGAGGCTCATGGGTGCAATCAGGAAGAGAGATAAGGAGAGAATTCCCAAGAGGTGGTGCAGAAACAAAGGGATGGGAAGGCCCTACTGACCCCTCTACACCTGCCCTACTTAGTCACAGGGTCTCTATATGCCTCTAGTAGGTCAGGGGACCCTGACCACCCACACCAGAGCTACTGGTGATTGGGGGAAGACTGATACCTCTTCCTCTCTGAGGCCCAGGATATGCCAGGGCTGTGCTTTCCCTTCATAAATCATAGGCACTTGAACAACAGAGTAAAACTGCCGGAACTGGGTAAAGAAGTTCCTCAGGTTGATGGGGTTCCAGTTCTGGGGATGTTGAAGATGTGGCTCAGCATGATGTTGGCTGCCATCTTCTTCCCCTTTACCACCTCCTTCTTTATCTTATTAGTGAAGAGGTTCTGGAATTTTTCCAGTGTTACAGGAGGCCTAATGCAAATTATGTCATCATATTGATGCCAGTCTATGGGTGATAGCAAGAAAAATGTCACACTTAAGATTTCAAAACCCACCAGTCCAAGGCACCACTCCAGAAGACAGAAATACAGCGGAGCAGCAGCCAGGCACAGTGGCACATGTCTGTAATGCCAGTGATGCTGAGGCATGAGAGTCACAGGATGGAGGTCAGCCTTAGCAACTTAGAGACCCCTTCTAAAAATAAACAGAAACAGGGGAGTACAATCAGGATGAAATGAAGGAAGGAAAACAAGAGGACTCTGGTAAACTGAGGTGACCAGAACTCACTGCATCAGCTACCACAGGCAGGTCATGCCTCTACTGAGAGAAATCCTAGACAATCCACAGTGATGAGCTTCAAACCAAGTCTCTGCTTAGCCATGCAGTTCAGCAAGCCTGGTAAAAGCTTTCAACATTACCACATGTAGATTAATCATTTTATACCCAAAGTCCATCCCTCACTAGCAATTGAGTCCTGTTCTGATAAATGAGCAGGGTGCATAGTGGAACACCCACCTCAAAGAGAATGGTGAAGATTACCCAGCAGACACAGAGCCACTAGCAGGTGCCCAGCATAGGGCAAGGGCTGAATTTATGGCTACTCTGAGGGCCAACTGCAAGAGACACAATTATAGACTAAGAAAACCCAGAGACATTAACTGTAAAATAATTAGAAAAAAAAAAAGTGGTTAGCCAAGCACCATGGTTGAATTCCTGTACTCCAGGCAATTTAGGAGGCTGAACAAGGGGGATCCAAAATTTGCAGGCAGACTGGGTAACTTAAGAAAACATGACTCAAAATTTAAAAAATGAATAAAAGAGCTAGGGATCTAGCTCAGAGGTAGATGAGAGGTAGAGCACTTGTCTAGCATGAACAAGGCCCTAGGTTCCATCTCCAGCACTGTCACAAAAAGAAAGAAAGAAAGAAAGAAAATTAAAAAAGAGAGAAAACCTATACAAGGGCTGAGAGCTGGGCATGATGGTACATGCCTGTAATCCTGGAGCTCCAGAGGTTGAAGCAGGAAGACTACAAGTTGGAGATTAGACTTAGCAACTTAGGAGGCTCTAAGCTACTGCACACTACTGCCATATTGGTAGGCCCTGCCACCCCAGCTCTACCCTGTCCCTGCCAGGTGACAGTTGGCCAGGGTTCATGTGCTGATTGGAATGCGGCCTCCTCAGAGCTTCTCCCTCACCCCACTGTAGCCCCTCCCTTTGTGGGAATTTTCAGAGCAGAAGTTTCATCTCTCCTTGTGGAATCATCTGATGAAGTCCAGTTTCGCCTCAAAGCTGAAGTCCTCGAAGTACACTATTGTTATTAAAAATTACGTGTACAGGGGCTGGGGTTGTGGCTCAGCAGTAGAGTGCTCACCTAGTATGTGTAAGGCCATGGATTCGATCCTCAGTACCACATAAAAATAAATAAATAAAATAAAGATGATATTGTGTCCAACCAAAAAAACAATATATATATATATATATATATATATATATATATATATATATATGTATTTTTTTTTTTAAATTTTGTGTACAGCCATGTATCATGGTGTACATACAGCCACTCCAGAGGATGAGGCAGGAGGGCTTCTTTTCTAGTTGGAGCCCAGATACTTTCGGTCAGCCCAGAAAACATATTTTTAAAATCCTGGGTCCTGGAGGTTGCTCAGGACAGGGCTGGGTGCTCAGGCAGGCCAGGATTGCCAATATCTTCAGAGAGGGTCACCGAGGAAGAGCTGCTGAGGGACTGAAGAGGTGCAGAGGGTTCTTTCCAAACATTCAACAGGTTGAATATGGAAGCCACCCAAGTGCCACCAGCAAAATGTGATGAGGACAAATAACAGAGGCCCATAGGGAGGCAGGCTGTCCACACATTATCCTGCTTCTGGTCACCACCTGGCCGCCTCCAGGAAGGGCCAGCCAGCAGCTCCCTGTTCCCTGCTTTGTCCCAGAGTCTGCCCGGTACTCGGGCCCACCCTGCCCACATCCTCAGCCCTTCCTGTGGCTCTGTCCTCACTCCTTCCCTTTTCCTCTCGCATGAGTTAAACCACAGCAGGGGCAGCACACAGGAGAGAACCCATGCAGACCAGGCAGTCTGCTCCGCACAGCAGCACCAAGGCCAGGACACAGGCGCCACGGGAGAGGCCCTTTACCTCCGGAGCACAGGAGTGAGGACTTGACACACAGGCAGTGGTTCACGTGCCCCCCTGCCTTCTGTGGCTGCTTGTAGATGTACTCAAACTCCACAGTGCAGTTGGAGCCTCGGCTGCAGGGAAGGACGGACTTGTAAGGAATGGCTCTATCCAGGCTCTGCCTGGGAATGACAATGCTGTCCTCAGTGAGAGACCCGTACTCATGTAAGTCCCTGCAAACCAACAGATACTGGCCAGTGATCTAGAAGTCTTATTTCAGAAGATTTTGTTCTCAAACACACCAGGAACACAGACCCAAATAATGGACACTGACAAAATGGCATGTCTAGAACAGGGCAGGGCTTCCTTTCTAGTTAGAACAGAAAAAAGAGCCATGGTGAAGGAGACAAAGAATGCATGCTGGGAGTGTCAAACACACTCACCCAGGGAACAAGGTCACCCCAAGAACTCACCGATCACCTCTAACAAACACCAGAGGGACTGGGGGCCCCAGGACTCACTCAGTGTAGTACATCTCGCAAGCGTCACTCCACTCGGGCTGTCCAAGCTCTTCTCCTCCCCTGATGAACACAGTGTGGAGCTTGGGGTACAAGGTGATGTGCGTGGGGATGAAGGTGTGGAAGTACACGGTGATCCCCTCATAGGGGTTCAGCCAGCTGGAAGAGGGAAGGAAGCACTTTGGTGACTAACTGCTCCTGGCCCAGCCCCCCTCCTCTTTTTCCACTGGTCATTTTCACCCCTAGCCACTGCCCACCATAAGTGGCCAAGAAGAGGAAAAGAGAGTGTGAAGCCCCAGCCTGGCCAGCCCACCTCCCCTGCTGACCCCACAGCTGGACTGTCCCAGGGGCCCTCAACAGGTGTGGATGGCATCCCTGGGCCCTGGGCCTGGGTGGGGCAGCCTGGTACCTTGAGGGGATGGCCTGAGTGCTGGCCTTCTGGGTCTTCTGCTCCTTCTCCTTTGTTATAGGAGCTGTGTCATTTTTGTCACTCCCATTTGGATTTCTCTGGTCTTTGGGCTCTGAGCTGTTTTCATCTGGTTTTTCTCCAGGAGCAGCCAACCTGTCCTTGGTCTCACCCTCCTGAAACAAGAAACCAAGCCCCAGCCTGAAAGGCTGCCCCTCAGCCATGCATCTCACAGCAGCCCAGGTGGACTGTCCAGTCCTTCCAGTTCACTCCCATGGCCTCTGAGGACCCTTCCCCAACCTTGCCTGGGCCCTCCTCCCTCTCTCACTACTGGGCACACTAGTTCCTTCCACTGAGAACAGGCTGCCACAAGATACCCCCAGGCCTTAGCACGCCAATCCTTTCATCTGAATGTGTCCCCAGAGACCCCAATGCTCAACCCTCACTCCATCTAGCCTCTGCTCCCCCAGAACCTCCCTGGAAGCCTCACCCAGCCTCCTTGGCTGAGGAACCATCTTCCCTCATGGCACCAACCATCTCATTCCTGGGGACCCTCCTGGTACCAACCATGCTCTTTTTCCCAGCTCACTTCCTGTTGCCTGGCTTCACCTCAGTCTTCCCCCATCAAGAATGAGAGCTCCTTAAAGGAATGCTTTGTTTCCTGTGCACTGTCCCTAGCTCTCCACAAACATTCCACACAATCAGACTGAAGATGGGCTAGTGTCTGGCTGCAGGAGAAGGGGCTGGGAAGGCCAAGCAGTGTCCCCCAGCCCAGCCTGGAGAGAAACTTGTACCTGGCACTGTTCCTTGGAAGCAGGGAGACTTGCTGGCAGCCTGTTTGCTGACTGAACCTTATCTTTCATTTTTTCCCAGCCCTGTTAACTGGAATATCTGGCTGAGCTGTAGCATGAACTCCCTAGACTCATGGGGTCTGAGCCACAGAGACAAATGGAAGCGCTGCTCTGCCCCAATGGCTTAAGATCAGCATTGGCCTTAATTCTGAGTGTGGGCTTAACTGTCCATCCCCACCTGCACAGCTGCCCTCCCAGAAAGGGAAGCAACCTCTCATACACATGGCACCCCAACGGTGCTAGGGCCAGTCCCATGCCCCTGACCACCACTCACTACACTTACCCAAGAGGCTGGGACCTCCAGGTGCTGCCTGGCCCTCTGTGCTTCTTTCTGAGGCTCAGAATCCCCTTTGGACTCAGGCAGTGGGAGCCCCTGGGCAGCATCTTTGCAGGTAGATGTTGGTGGCACAGACACCTCCTGAGAGAGGCCCCTGTCCCCAGAGGGTGTGGAGGTGTGAAGATCCTTTTCTTCCATGTGTTCCTGTTGTGCTGGCCTGCTCTGAGCAATATCTCCTGTGGCTGCACCCCTGCACTGGCCAGCTGGACCAGCCTGCTGGGCTTGGCTTTGGGCCAGGGCTATATCCTGGGACCAGGGCTGTGAAGGTGAATTTGTACTCTGGGGAATGGAAGGCAATGGGGCCAATATACCCTGCTCTGAGGAAGCAGTAGTGTCCTGATTCTTCCTCCTTTTCTTCCTTTTGTTCTAAACAGGAGAGACATACCAATTTTACTTCTTAGGTTTACTAAAACTTGCTCCACATTTTCCTCCCATTTTTTTTTTTTTGTCCCAATTTCTCTGGTACAGCAAGCTTAGCTCTGGTGAACCACTTATATTGGTCACTCTGCCACTTCTTTATCATGGTTGGAACTGAATTAAGCAACCAAGGTTGCGGTTGGGGGAACCAAGGAGCAAGAGGCCAGTCAGAGCATTGCAAAAAGGGGCTGGGGGTGTCACTGAAAGATTGGTCTTGGACACTACAACACTCATGGACTGTCGTTGTGACACTCTTTGTTGTATGTGTCACAAGCAGGAAAACCAGAATAAAGAAGAGGAGGAGACTGCAGAGTGTGGAGGAGCAGTAAGACTGCTCCTGGGCTCTGGAAGTCTTGGGCAGCTCCCAGGCAAAGCTCCCACCTTGGAAACCAGGAACACAGCTTGTGAGGAGCAGGCTTCTGGGATCCTGGCCCCAATGGCTATGATGCTCTAGAGGAGGTGTCCATGGGCCACTGAAAGCAAGTGGTTCGTACATCCTGAGTCCTGGCTGTATGTGGGGAGACCCTGCCATGCCCTAGACCCCCACTCCTTGAGTTAAACCATCAAGAAAAGGGAAGAACTTGGGTACATCTGTGCCTAGAGGATGCAGCCTTCTTGTGAGTCAGTATGCAGCTTCCCCAAGAATCTTAGCTGACCTTCTGGCAGAAATTCCAAAATGCCCACAAAATCAATCCCTCCAGGCACCCTGAGCACTTCTAGCCTGAGTCATGCTCATGACTGGGCTCATGAGAGTCAGCACCCAGTGTGTGCAGTAGAAAGACAGGGTTTAAGAGACTTTTTTTTCTTTTTATGGTGCTGAGGATGGGACCCAGGACTTTGCACAAGAAAAAAGATTTAAGACAGAAATTTCTCCATCTTCCAAGGGCAACCAAATCACCCAAGACACTGTTAACATGTGCAGTGACTCAACAGTCTGGGTGGGTCCCAGGGTACTCATTTCCACAGGCTCCCTGGAGGCCCGTGCTGCCCACTCAGGCCCAGTCATGAGCATGAGATAGTGCAGCAACTGGTGGTCCTCTCCATGACACCCCAGGGTCACGAGGAACCCTTTGAGACTGCTGGATAGGTCTGGGATCTCCTGACCTTAATGGTGTCCATAAGCATTCTGATGGTTCCAAGAAATTGCTTAAAACTACCATGTCAAAGCAGTGTAGGCTCTGGGAGGGACACACTCCCTAAGCCCTTCCCAGAGACCCTGAAATGTCAGTGCTCAATCCAAGTGGTGCTGCCTTCACACTGAGGCACTGAGTGACGTGAGCCTCTGTGAGGCACAAGGACCATGAGGGCATGAGGGCAAAACAGGGTCCTGTCCCACGATGCTGGACACTTTATGAGACATGCCAAGGACAAATCCAGCCAGGAGGGCATGGTGGGAGGTCAGAGGCCACCCTGACTCATAGGCTTTCTAGAGAAGTTGGCAAGTGGCTGAGTCTGAAAGATGCAGAAGCTCTAACCAAGCCTGCTCTCTTTGGCAAGGACTCACAGGTCTTTGGGCACAAAGATGAGCCCTGCCTCCCAAGGCCTCCTGCTCATCCACAATGAAAGCCAAAATTTAGCATACACAGACCCCGTGAGGCTCAGGCTGCACTCTGCCCTCACCCATTGTAAGCAGCAGCTCTGGAGTGAGTGAGGCCTGGACACAGGCAGTGAATTCAGAAGCACCTGGGGGCAGCACTGAGTGCAGAACAACTGATATGTGTTATATATATATATATATATATAATGTAAAAAGGGCTGGGGATGTGATTTAGAATTAAAAACACCTCTGGGTTCAATTCCTGGTACCAAAAAATGAAAACAAATAAATAAAATAAAAATCAAATTTTTAAAAGGCAATGAGAGGAGCTACCCCTAAGTATAGATGGGCCAACTGCCAAAGGAGTTGGTCAGGAGCCAAGGGATGGGATGCTGCACCAACTTTTTGCAGGTATTATGGCTGCTGTGCTGCACTGAGCCCTGGAGAGCATCCTACTGCCCTGGATCTTCAACTGCCTCCACCCACAGACTGTAGCACAGCCACACCCAGCCTCACCACACTCCGCTCTAGCCAGGTGACCCTGGGGACTTACTAAGCCACCATGTGCCCTAGTTTCCTCATATGTTAAATGGAGCAGATGTCCCTAAATCACAGGATCACAATGAGGATGACCTGCAGTGAAAAAGCATGTCTAAATTCATGGAAAGCTCTCTAGCTCAGCAGGGGACTGAGGCTACGTCATCATGCACAAAGGGTCTTCAGGGCCACCTGCTGACAATGCAGGGTAGCACCAGGTGGGTGTGGGACCCATGTGGTCAGAGCCTCACCTCTCCATTGTACTGGGAAAGGTCCCTGAAGCTCACTGTTCTCACCATGCACCCTGCAAGGCTAGTGGAATCAGCTCTGTTTCAGCCTAAGGGTCAGGTCTTGTGGGCTCCTTCAACCACTGATTTCCACCTTATGGCCACAGCAGGTGGAGGGCCAGGCTGGAGAGTCTGTTAGAACCAATGGGGCTTTGGGGGAAAGCTTTCCCTCTATTTTTCTTCTTTTTGTTCTGATTAGTTATACATGATAGCAGAATGCATTTCAATTCATTATACACAAAAGGAGCACAACTTTTCCTTTCTCCAGTTGCACAAGATGCAGCGTCACACCACATGCACAGTCATATATGTACCTAAGGTAATGATGTTCTTCTCATTCCAGCATCATTCCTTCCCCTATTGACCTCTTCTCCCCTCCCTCCTCTTTGCCCACACAAAGTTCCTCCATTCTCCCCCTGCACCCCCACTCTTATTATAGATCAGCATCCGCTTATCAGAGAGAAAATTTAGACTTTGTTTTTTTCTGGGATTGGCTTACTTAGCTTACATGATATTCTCCAACTCCATCCATTTTCCTGCAAATACCATAATTTTATTCTCTTTTAATGCTGAGTAATATTCTAGTGTGTATATGTACCACCATTTCTTTTTCCATTTATATGTTGAAGGGCATCAAGTTTGCTTCCACAGTTTAGCTATTGTGAATTGAGCTGCTATGATAATTGATGTAGCTGTGTCACTATCGTATGCTGATTTTAAGCCTTTGGATATAGACCAAGGAGTGGGATAACTGGGTAATTTTCCTCTGTTCTGAAGGAGCATCCTTTGTTCCCTGGATGAAGCAATGAGGCAGGGAGTTGGGGATGCCATGTGACCAAGGGGTGGGATGGTCTGTAGCACAAGAGACAGTGGCCAGGAGGGAAAGGAGGCAGTGCCGACTGGCAGAGCCACACCTGCCCTTCAGGGCTACCAGCCAGGTGCCTAGAATGATCTCGCCTACAGCCATAGGATTGATCAGTGATATGAGCAATAAATTCCCCTTAACCAATCTGAGTTGCATTTTTGGTAATTTGCAAACAAAAGTTTTCTGTTGGTTCGAATAATCAAACCTCAGATTCAGTTATTTTCTCCTTACAGAAGTGAAAACTAAGTACAGGTAACCAATGTCCCAACTGCCAGGATGAAATGGATGCCAGGGTCTTGTAGATACCTGCAGGTCACCACATGGCACAGAGTATCCTCCAGGCCCATCAAAGCACACAGCCTGCTTCACCCTTATAACAGCTGCTAGCTGCCCTCTAGGAGGGGTGTAGTCAGCAGGGAGGCACTCAGCAGCAGGATTTTAAGAGGGCAGGCACCTGGGGTGGGGCTTGCAGGTGCCCTCCATGACACAGTTGTGTGGAGACTGCAGGAAATGCAGGAGTGGCCCAGGGAAGACCCTTGGAAGGACCCCAGTCAGTTCCTTGAGGACAACTGCCAGGGAAGGGTTAGTGACAGGTCAGTGACAGCCCCCTGTGGACCCATACCCTTTTGGCTATACCTGGGCAGCAGCAGGCCACTCATTTCCAATGTAAGCACAGCCCAAATCCCTGATGGACAGAACTGGAGTAGCTCAGGTGGACCGCAAAAGTTGCCCCTGGAGGAAAGTCCATACCGGGCTTCCAAACTCATCAGGGCACAGCCCAACTTATATGGGAAACAATGTGTGACCATGGTACTCAGGATGAGCCACAGCCCTCTGTGAGTGACAACTTCCCCTGCAGGGGTGAAGCAGCTCTGCTTTCCTCCTGTGCATAGCACTTTCATTACATGATTACACAATTATATTTTCATTATATAAT
Source organism: Marmota monax (assembly GCF_021218885.2). Classification (NCBI taxonomy): domain Eukaryota; kingdom Metazoa; phylum Chordata; class Mammalia; order Rodentia; family Sciuridae; genus Marmota; species Marmota monax. The sequence goes on from NW_026695057.1 coordinate 11,709, forward strand.
TAAACTATATTAAAATATATTTTTCATTACACAATTATATTTTCTTTGGAGAAAAGCTTTTACAAGCCAGTTGTGGCAGTGCATAACTGTTGTTGCAGCTGCTCCAGAGACTGAGGCAAGAGGATCTCAAGTTCAAGGCCAGCCTGGGTGATTTAGTGAGACCATCTCCAAATAAAATAAGAAGGGCTGGGATGCTGTTCAGAGGTATTGTTGGTCTAGCATGCAGGAGGTCCTGAGTTCAATTCCCAGTATGAAGAAAGAAGGGAGGGGAAGGAAGGCTGCTTCAGGAATTTTTTTTTGTCCAGAATTAAGTTGGATTGTCTTTTTATTGTTGAGTCATGTGAGTTATTTATATATCATGGATACTAATCTCTTACCTGATACATGATTGAAAAACACTTCTTCATGCCATTGGCTGCATTTTCAGTTTGTCTTGTCCTGCTCTAAATGAAAAAAGTTTTCATTTTGCTGAAGTCCAAGTTTTCTACATTTTACTTTTGTTTCTAGTGCTTTTGATGCCACAATTAAGCCAGTTTTGTTAAACATTTGGTGACCAAGTGCTAACTCTATGATATTCCCTCAATTTGAGTTTTATTTCTATAGTCATCAGTAATGTCTCCACTTTCATTTCTACTTTAGTTTCTTTCACACCTATTAAAAATATATACCTTTATTTGTTTGCTTGTTTGTTTGTTTGTTTTCATGTGGTGCTGAGGATGAAGGAACCCATGTGCTAGGCAAGGGCTCTACCACTGAGCTACAACCCCAGTCTGGCACCTTTATTCATTGGTGTTTTGTGATTGCACACATTGATGGTGTTTGTTGTTGCATGTTGGTGCATGCAATACACAATGTAACAATACCATTTGGCCAGGATTCCTCCCCAGCAGTTCCCCTCCTCCCCACCTCCCACCTGCACCTTCTTTTCTCCCACTGTTCTCCCTTTCCTTGTCATGGTGTCTGTCCCCACCTTCCTTTCCCTTTTTTCTCTAAAGTTTCCACATAAGAGATAAAATATGGGACCCTTGACCTTCTGAGTTCTTTACATATTATCTCCTTTTTTTATTAGTCTACAAGTTTAAGGATCTTGTTGGTCTTTTGAAAGACTCAACCTTTTGATTCATTGGTTTCTCTTCACTGCTCTTCTATTCTCTCCTTTTTTAAAATCTCTGTTATAAAATTTAGTATTTCCTTCCTCCTTTGTCTTTGGGTTTAGTTTTCTCACATTTTCCTAGTTTCTTAAGGTGTGAAGTTGAGATTGAACATAGAGCTCTTGTCCTCATCATTTTCTTTTTTCTTCTTTTTCTTTTTTTCTTTTCATTCTTTAATTCTTTCTTTCTTTCTTTTTTTTTTTTTTTTGAGACAGGGTCTCACTAAGCTGCTGAGGCTGGCCTTGAACTTTGGATCCTCCTGCCTGGACCTCCTGGTCACTGAGATTACAGGAATGTACCATTGAGCACAGCTATGGTTTCCTGAATATTGCTCATTTTTTTCTTCCACAAAGATTCTTCAGTTTACTCTATGAATGTTTAAAAAGAACCTTGTCCTGCTGCGCAATGCAACATTTTTAATTGTCATGCCCTAAGTGTCTCTGCGGTGACTCACACTTGAAGTTTCACCAAAGCCTTCAGTATCCCCCAAGATCCAGGTTTGGGTGGCCTTCCCTACTGAGGAAGAGGTGATTCCAGCGAAAGTTCACAACCATACACCACACACACACACCTCATTCCTCACACAGGCCTTGCACCATGACACACATGCACAAATCAACACTCACCTCACACACACCACATACACCAGACAATACACACATACACCTTCCCTTGAGGGCACCACGTATAGTGCACCCCAATGTGTCACTGCCATACTCTGAACCATAGAGCATCCTCTGCAAGGAACCTCACAAACCAGACCCAGCCCAGGAACAAAAAGCCCCAATCCCCTCCATGCCCAGGAGGAAGCCTGGGAGCAGGTGCCACACTCTGAGTGTCTGTGAGCTGGAGCTAAGCCAGGTAGCATCCCCCCAACCAGTGCTCCTGAACACTTGCAGGGAGATCCCTCTCAGAAGCTTCCTGGGGCTCCAGTGGGTTCCCTGACCAAACAATAATTCCCCAGTGCCTGACAACTCCCAGGGGCCAATGGGGTCTCACATCTAAGGAAGAGCACCTGCCAACCAGGGAGCACCCACACATGGGCCCTGCAGCACAGTAGAGGTGCACCCAGCCCCATACCTCGACACGTAGACCCAGAAGAGAGTGGGACCCACACTTGGCCCATCCAAAGCTCCTGAGACACCCATATTTGGTCTAGGGCTGGGAAAGAAAGGTGGAGACCCAGGGCCTGAAGCCCGTAGACTCCTGTGGTGATGGACCAGACACTGGGGCAGCCAGGCCACTGCCCATGTGGTAGCACTTCTAGGGCCAGCTGGACTGCAGTGCAGTAAGTTTGCAGGGAAAAAGTCGGGCAGCAGGGGACACATGGAGGCAGTGAGGGTGACTCAGACAGCCCAGCTCAGCCACCAGGGAAACAGAGCAGGGACAGGGATGGATGGAGGCAGCATGGCTCACTCACTCTTTGGATGGTCCAGGACCCTTCATCAGAATTGGGCTCAGCTGCATTTTTCTGCCAATCACTGGAGCCTGGGGGCAAGCACAGGTCCCCATCTTCCTTCAGCACTTCCCTACACTCCATCTCTTCCTTCAGGGATTGGGCCACCAACAGTTATTCTTCTCAGAATCTGCACAAGGAGATGAAGGACAGGTCAAATCATGAAAAAGGCAGGGAGCACCAGAAGGCCACACTGGGATGACCCTTGCAGAGATCAACCCTGCCTTCCCCAAGGCCCTGATGTGGTTTCTGCTACCAGCCAGGCAGGATGTGGCCAAGGACTCAGCCCCAGCTACAAAGAGCAAATCAGACAGAAAGAGCCTGGGCTGCCAGGTGCATGTAATCCCAGAAACTGGGGAGGCTGAGGAAGTAAGATTCCAACTATGAGGCCAGCCTCAGCAACGTAGTGAAACCCTGTCTTAACATACAAATCAAAAGGGCTGGGGATGTGGCTCAGTAGTAGAACACCTCTGGGTTCAATCACTAGTACCAAGGAAGAAAGAGAAAAGGGTAGTGCAGGAGAAATGGAGAGGAAAATAAAAGAAATGGGCAGGGCAGGGACAATGTCCACAACATTCCTAACTCTGCAGCTCTAAAACAGAATCTGTCCTTTCCTTCCTACAAGATATGGCCTCCTCCTTCCTCAGGGGCAGAAAGCCTCAGTCCAGGTACCTCCCAGTTGAGGCCTGCCTCCCTTAGCCTAGCACTACCCCATCCATCTACCCTCCTGTCTATGGGGAACCTCACCTGACCAGATATGTCAGCCACGCAATGCACACACAGCCACTCAAGATTGCATACCTGAGCCCAAATTTAATCCTTCGAAGACTCTCTCTTGTCAAACCTGGGTCTTGATGACATGGTGCCATTTCAAGCCTGTGCCTGGAACCTTCTCTGAGCTGACTTCCCAAGGCCTAGGTCTGCTGGGCTCCAGGTGTTCCCTTCCCAAACCCCTACTCTCTTTCCTCTCCCAGCTCTTTTACCACATCTCCTCCCTACACATTCTATGAAGACCTTAGGCCCAGAGTGCTTAAGGAAGAAGACCCTCAGGCACATACACTAAAAAGGCCAAGATGCAGGTTTCAGACCATATACCAAGTCCTTGTGCAGGACTCAGATCCTATGCCAAGTCCCTGTGGAGAACTCAAATTCAACACCAAGACCACATGCAGGACTCAGACCCTATACCAAGTCTTCTAACTGCCCACACACAACACATCACCAGAAAGTTGAAAAATTTTCTGCCACATACCCCACTCCCAGACCACTTCCCTTTCACAGCTGACATTTTACAATAAACCCAGGATTCTGACGGGCCTCCCTCCCATTATACCAGCTGGACAGACAGCTCTAGTGAACCTCATCCACTCAAAACCTGGCATCTTCTCTGGCCCCAGGGACAGACTCAAGAGCTCCAGGGCTCCTACTGGAGTTGGACACACCCACTCCCTCCTAGTGGTTCCATGAGGGTGAGCTGGATGTTGGACCTTGGCCAACATCATTTTCACCTGCAGCCTGAAGACATAGCTGAAATGCTCCACTTCAAGAGATCAAATGCCAAATGTATGTGATGATAATTCTGTTATAACTCAAAAGCAAACACACCTGGGCACAGCACAGCAGGCTTTACCAGCCCACTCTCTGGCAGGTGCTGGGGGCAGGGGAGAGCAGAACTGAGACACCCGATGCCATGGCACAGGCCTCTTTCCCACCTGGTGCACATCCACTCCCTCCCTGGGCTGGGCCTCCAGTGGAGTCCCCTGGGATCCCTTAAGGGGATGGGACCTTGCTATTTGGACTTCATTCTTGTTAGATGGGGTCTCACCCACTCATGCCAGGGACTGGACTGAACCCCACCCACCCTGGGCCCCAGAGTCAAGGATGCTTCCCTCCCAAGTGGTGTCCACCATCCTGGCTCCAAGCAGCACACTCCCCACCTCCCAGGAGCCTGGACGCTCTGGCGACTCTGAACTTACTTCCTCCATCATAGAAACATACATCCTCCAGGAAAACACAGAATTAAATAGAAACATGGTTCCTGGACCTTCACGCCTCTTCCAGGAACCTCCCAGCATTGGGGAAAGAGTTCCAATTGGGTCCCTGGGGACCTGGGCAGGAAAGGGTGGCCACACCTCTCAAAGCCCTCACCCCACCCCCAACCCCTGCCTGTGCAGAGACCCCAGGTTTCCCCCCATGCCTTCATCCAAGGGACTTCTAGACCTGAGTACCTGGCAGAACACATTGGGCCCAGGATTCCTACCAGCAGGAGAAACCACCTGGAAACCCTCCAAGTGACTGAGAGGAGTGGCCTCCCTCTGCTGCAGAGCCAAGTCCCCAGTTCCTGTTTCAGCTTCAATTCCTGTAAACAGTTACCCCCAGGTGTGAGGAAGCCAGGGCTGGCACCCCTGCCAGGCTTTGGCTCAGGTGAGGTGCCAGACAACTCTGCCCTCTCTCCCTACCTGCAGAGATGGGCACCCCCTGGAAGGCAGCCCCTGGTAGTGTAAGGGATGACAAACGCAGGCCTGGATAAAAAATGAACTATCAGAACACTGTGATGAGAAGTAGTGCCTAGAAAAGGTAGGGTTCCTGCCCTGGGAGGGTCCCTGCCCCTTTCTACTCAGATATTTCCAGGAAACCCAATTACCTTTTGCCTTTTGAATTGTAAATAACTACCCTAGGAATCCAATGACTCCCCTTTGAAGTGTAAACTCCTCTGTGGAGGCTCAAGGTCAGGGCTAGAGACTTGTCCTTTGCTGTTTCTTTTCTGATTCCTGCCACAGTAGGACTCCAGTATGAGAAGAATCAGGGGAATTTGATAAAAAAGGCCACATGGCCCTGTTCTCAGGAACATCCCCCTTTTGTTTTGGTTCTGCTGGAAAGTGGTTCTGGGCCCAGCCCAGGCCCTCGCCCAAAATGATGAGGGGCAGAGGGCAGTGGCTTTCAGGGAGTCTCTGCAGCAGGACGAAGGTGGATTTCCACTTCCCAAAGGGATGGGGACTAAATGAAGCCCCTCTGGGTGCTGTGTCTGCCTCATTGGCCCTTTTCTAGCCACTGTCATGGACCACCCTGTCTTGTCACATCATTGATTTTAATGCCAACCCCGCAGCAAGCCTATGAAGACAGGCTGGCACTGCTTATCACTCAGACCAACACCCCTTTTCTCCCTCAAACCAGGACCAGCAAGACCTCAACCACATTTCAACCTGCATGTGAGCTCCAGAGAGTTCAAGTCCTATCTCTTCCTGTTGCTAGCTGTGTGGCTGTGACAAGTTCCTTAACCTCTTTGTGTTTCATCTCAAGATCTATAGCACAGGGTTTTATGATAATGTTGTGTTTAGCACAGTGCTGGGAACATTGCAGGTTAGCAGCTTGGCTTTTTTAATATCTCTGGGACTGCAAACCCTCCTCTCCCAAGGCCAAGCTGGCAGATGTTCTTTCTGATACCCAGGGGTGGAGAACCCTGGTGGCTCCACCATTTCACAGCTCTATCTTCACAAGGCAAAAAATCTACAGCCACTCAGATCACCAAGTGCATCTGCACAAGGCCCAAGGCCCAAGGCCCAGCCAGGTTCCAGAAGAAAAGATGGACTTCAAATCTCACAGTAATTCAAAGCCCCTGCCCCAAAGAGCCACAGCCAAAGCACCAAGGAAACCAGAATCAACCAAAGAAAGCAGCTGCATCCTCACACCTCCTGTGGCCCAAAGAAAGCACCTGAACATGAGAATATGCCCAGGTAGAGCAGGGGAGAACCACACACACCCACTCACACCCATGACCCCTGCTCACACTCGGACCAAGGGTCAGCTGTGGGTGAGCAGCAAGCTGAAGTAAGGACTTTGTTCCCACTCAAGCACAGGTGTGAGTGGCACATCTTCAGAGCACATGTGTGGTCCTCTCCCAGGCCCTCCATGCTATGCACAGGTTGCAGATTCAAAGGGTGCTCTGGGTGTCCTTGAAACTATGGAGAGCAGTGCTGCCCTCTGGGAGTGCTGTGCCCCTTGGGCTCTGGGGCAGTGGGACAGGAGCAGGGGAGGTAGTTTCTCTATCCCTGTGTTCAGCAAAGAAGACCCATCTGACAGCTGGTGCCCTCCTGTCCCTCCACTGACAGCCTGGGCAGGCTGTGGGGGCCCCTCCAAGGGCACTGCAAACCCACACAGCCCCCCGCCCCCTCAAGCAGCCTCAGACACTTCCTCCCAAGATATCCTCTGGAATATCCAGGGCCCTTCAGCTCATCCAGAGGCTTTTAATCCCCAAGAGGGACTAAACCCTAGTCTCCTCAAAGAAAAGAGACTGGAAACTTTAAGCAGGACAGATTACTCAAGCAAAGAACCTCACAAAACTGCTTGAGGAAAGTGCCCCCTGGGAAGAGTTGGGGGCGAGGGGTCAGGATCCCCTGAGGCTGCAAGCTGGCCCTGCTCCCATATACCTGAAAGGCACAGATGCCCCCACTCCCCATTTACCCCAGTGCCCCTTGGGTTTTGTCTGGTCCTGGGGCTGCAGGAGGCAGCCTCTCCACACTGGCCAATGTGGAGGCCTTCTCACAGGAGACATGCTGTCTCTGGCTGGGGGTTCCTCCAGCCCAGTGTCCCTTTTCCTGCAGGTCTGAAAGAGAAGCAAGAGTTCCCAAGGCAGCAGCTACAAACTGTGCCTCCTGTCATGTGGCCACAGTCCCATTTAAGTTTCATTTTGTGGGAAAGTGAGATTGCTGTAGCCAGAAAGTCCCCCTGGCCAATGGAAACCCAGCAGCAGTTTGTCTCCTGTGGCTGCTCATGGTAATTGCCCAATCCCAAGTCCCACTCTGCCCTGGATCCCCTTCCATCCAGAAGCCCCCCCTCTGTCTCTGCCATCACCCAGGGAGGCTAAGACTGCAGCTCAGACTGAAGGCCAAGCCAGCTTTCCAGACAACCACCGATAACTTGGGGCAGGTGGGCAAGGAACTCAGGTGGATCTGCAGCTATATCAGAACCTTGGCCTAATACATGTGACCCCTGGCAGCCTGCAGGGCTGCTTGGAAAGCAAGCCTTGAGCCGGATGCCCCTGCTTGCCCTCAGTGCCTTAGTATCTCAACCTGCTCCCTGAGAAAGGGGACAAGACAGCTGCCCCACAAATAGCCCTGAGCACAGGTGAGGGTTAGGTGAGTCTTACAGTGACAGCTTTACAGCATTAGAGAGGTGCTAGTGGCCATGGTCACCTCTGGCTGAGCACTGCTTCCTGCAGATGTCAGTCTGTGGTGGGCAGCCCAGGGATTTCAGTCTGGGAGCCAGGTTTCCAATACCTGAGGGGTCACTGCCAGCTAAGGAGGCCCACTCCTCTCCTTGACCAGTGGCATTCAACTAGGGAGAGGGTCACGGCCACTCCAGGTTGAGGTTAAGACGGCAGGCCTTGGTTGTTTTCTAACCTGTGAATCCTCAGCACACCCACCCACGCACCATCCCCTTCTTCTGGTCCTGCACCATAGAGCTGCGAAGCAGTGACCACAGCAGTGGCCCCTCACCAGCTGGAGACCACAGCTGCATGCTGACTTCCCCTGCTGCAGCCCCTGCCCTTCTTCCAAGGTCTGCACTGGAGGGCCAGCTCTTCCAGGTGGTTCACCTGCCACAGCCCAGCCCCAGTTCCCATTGTGCCCCCTCCCCTCCACACAGCCCTTGAACCAAATACCACCAGGGTCTGGGCACTCAAACACCTTCAATGACTCCCCCCTTTCCCCAGGCTCTTTTCCACTATGGAGAAGGGAAAAATGTCTCCCCTCTACCTGCCTAGGTTCTTTAGCTGAGCTATGAATTAAATCAATATCAGATGACTAACAGGAGGATAATTTTGCACATTTAATTTCATACCTAGACACAAAATATGAGTTGAAGAAGGGTCAGTTGGCTGGGGTCCTGGAGAAGACAGTTAAGAGAGGGTGAGGGTGGAACCGTGAGATGAATGGAGGTTGTGTCATTATACAGTTTCCCAGGTAACCAAAGCTGTCTGGGAGCAGACTTTTACCAATGCAGATTTCCTTCATTGGGCACAATTTCTTTTACAGAAGTCCAGTTGCTCCTGGACTCCAGGTTTTTAAGAATAACCAGCCAGCCAGAGATGCCTAAGTGTATTGGGGGTCAGGGAGATGTTGTATCTCCCAGGTCACATTTTGGGGCAGTGTGTCTTGGCCTGCTACCATCTGTGGTTGCCTTATGGAGTGCTCCACTAGCCTATTGACCAGGACTTCCAGAGTAGGGCTCGGGACACCTCTCCAGAGCACTCTATTGCTTTAAGTCTGCACCAAGGGCCAAAAGGCAGAGTGAGTGCCCCAGACAGTCAACCCTTCCCTGTTCAGCTTACATGTCCGTTCCCACCATTCCTTTAAGTCTTTTTATCAATCCCTCCCAGTCCCCAGCTACCACCAAGGAAAAGCTGGTCCGGGTAGGTGGCTGGCCCGCGCGTCTGTGCTGCTCACAGATGCTACCTGTCCTGGACTCCTGCTCTGGAACCTGGGGGGCTTTGGCTGCACTGCAGGCGCTGATGTTCTGGGGCCGCTGAGCCTTCCTCCTAAAAGTCACCACAGCGATTAGAGTGGCGTCCCAGATCCACTTCCCAATTCACCCAGCGATCCAGCTGCAGCCTGTTCGGCCCAGCTGTGCTGGCTGGGCGGCTCCTGCGTCCCTGGGCTGCGGCGGGACATGAGTTGGGGGCTGTCCTCCAGGGATGTCGCACTGGACCTAGGAAAGGCCTGAGCCCTGCCGCCCAGCAGCCAGAGAGCTGGGGTCCGGACAGCTCTGAACCCGCAGGAAGAGGTGCCTGCGCTTAAGGATGCAACACCGCCCCGGCCTCGTCACCCCACTGCCCAGCACCCAGACCCGTGGGACCTTAAGTACCCACTGGCCAGCACCAGCCCAGCGAGACTCATGTCCCGCACCTGCACCCACTTCACCTTTCCTAGAGGTCTCTGGGCCCAGGAGACCTGGATCCGCATCCCCGCACCCCGCACAATGGAATCCGGTACCCATGGAGTGAGTCCTTGCCACAGGGACCCTTGGCACCCACAAGACCCGCAGCCCCCATGTCTGAATCCGCCACCTTCCTGCTGGCACCTACAGCCCAAGAACCTAGCCAACTTCCTGCTTTCTTTTCATCCCAGGTCAAGTGCCCGGGCGGGCCTCCTCTCAGCAGCCTCCTAGCCACTGCTGGGCATGTAGGGATGTGGTCCCCAGAGGACCAGACACCCTCACAAATCACCGCTCCTTCACCCGGGAGGCAGTCCCTGCCGCTTTGCACCTGGTACAGGTCACGGAGGAGGCCTTGATTTCTGCGGGCTCTGGATCCCCTGAATCGGCCCCACATCCACAGAGGGCCAGGAGATCCTTGGGAGGACCCAGACACATGGGGGTTCCCAGCCCCAGCCACCCAGCACCTCGGACAATGTCCACCACAACCGCAGAAGTAGCAGCCAGCTGCCCAGAAGCCTGAAACCAGGACTTGCTCCTCCAAACTTCAGGACACCAGTGATAGTCTGGGCATAGTGACACATGTCTGTGATCCCCAGAGACTTGAGAGGCTGAGGAGGCAATAGAATCAGAAGTCTGAGGCCAGACCCTGCCTCAAAATAAAAAGTACTGTGGATGTGGCTCAGGTCAAGTGCTTCTGGGTTCAACTCCTAATAGGTTATCAATCGATTTATATAAAGTTTTAGAAAGAAAATTGGGTGTCACCATTCTACCTATAATGTAACTCTGAATTAGGAAACAACATGGAAAAGAGCAGAACTATGTGGATGGTGGCAGGAACAGTTTCTTTTGCAGGGCTGAACCTGGAACAGAGGTGAATGTAGAGCAGGAGGATGATGGGAGCTTGAGGACATGACCAGTGGCTTCAGGTGGCTTCACCTATAGCTTTGTCCTAAACAGGTGGTGATACAAACCAGGTGCAGAAGCCTAGGCTAGTTATCCCAGCAACTTGAGAGTATGAAGCAGGAGGATTGCAAGTTCCAGGCCAGACTCAGCAACTTAACAAAGCCCTAAACTACTTAGTGAAACTGTGTCTCCAAATAAATAAATAAATAAATAGCCTGGGATATTACTCAGTGTTAAAGTGCCCCTGGGTTTAGTCTCCAGTAACAATAACAAAACAAAACAAAACAAAAAAACTATGGTGACTTGGGTGGTGTGGCCTGCCTAAATATCTCCTCCTCTCAGGATGAAAAACAACATGTTCACAAAGGGTCTTAGAAAATCTTTTTGAGGAGAAGCCTGTAGAAGAACAGAGGGGAATCCATCCATCATGGCCACCCCTGCCACACCACTGGCCTTGTTCCCCAACCCAGGCCTGGAAGCTCATCCCACACAAAAAAGCTATGTCCAAGAGGTATGTTTTTTTGGGGGAAATAAAGGCTTCATTCAGTGTACAAAGAATGGAGAAGAGGGAGCTTTGATCCCAAATCAGTTTCTTAGCTCCAAGGGTTACAGATACAGGATAGGATTCAAAAACATTAAAGACCAGGAATGATCATGACCTTTCTGGAAACATGTGGAGATATTCCAGGAACTGGGGTAACACTTCTTTTTCCCCTTTTGTGGTGTTTCTGGTTGTGGTGGCTGGTAGGTGTATTTAGCTTTGAAGGGGAAGAAGAGAGGTCAGGAAAGTCTAGATCAAGTTAGCACTGTATTATAATACTGGACAAAACATCTTTCCACCATCAACATGTCTATGTGCAGTGCTGAGTAGAATCTGACCCAAAGACTAAGGCAGCAAAGGGGACAGATGCAGTACGAAGGCAGAGGTGCATTTTCATCTTATTCCCATCACTCCTAAGATACCTACAGGCCCAAGGGTCAGTGTTTTCTGCAAAAGTGTCCTTTTAGTCCCTGAAGGGAAGCCTAGGCAACTGATATCATGAGCATGTCACAGTGTCATCTACAGCAGGGCTGATGGGAGAATAATGATATATCCCCCAGCCTCAGGATCTCCAAATGCAGATTTTGAGGTCACTAAGGAGAAAGTAAGGCAGAGGGGTTTAGGCTTTTCCTCAGTGGAGGTCATGGCGCATTTCTCTGCAGCTCTCAATGTACTGAAAGAGGTCCTTCCTGACTTGGACCTCTAAAGAAAGAACCAAAAGAAAGAAATAAAAAGGGCAAGAGGAGAGGCGGCTCAAGAGTGAGACAGGTTTATTCAGGACAAACCTGTGTGGGGAGGTGCGGTCCCCAGCAGTGGCTGGAACCCAACTTCTGCTTATATCCCAGGAAAATTATAGTGGGGCAGGAGAGTGGGAAAATTTCTGTAGTTAGGCCATTGATAGGGGTTATCAGGGAAGTGACTTCTGGTGTCACCTTGGTGGTGACTGATGTAGTCATTTCCCCTTGTTGAATCAGTTATTTCTCAGAATTCCAGTCCCAGATTATGATCCCCTTCCCTATGTGATGATAGGCTATTGCCTTGGTTTAGATCAACTTTAGATCAGGCTGAGTAACAGTGACCTGGGATGACTCTTGTTCTAATGTGGAGGATTTGTTCAAAAATGGAGCAGTCAAGTTCTTCCTAACACAACCAGATTGCAGTCTCCAGTCCAACCTGCTTCACTTCCTGGCCCTCAGGACATCTCATGGGAAGCCATGGTCTTCTCCTTGCCCTCTCCAATGGATCTAACCCCAACCACACATGAGATGTGACTTTCCTTCTCTTCTGCATGTTTTGAAGTTCCTGGCATCACCTCCAGGTTGCTTAGCCACAGAGCAGTTGCAGGGCACAAAAGGGTACTCTCCTGCTGGGAGAGGGCAGGCACAGGCACTCTGCTGTATGTGTGAGCATGTGGGTATCTGTGTGTGTGTATGTATATTGAGGATTGGATGGGGCTACTGGAGGTACAAGTGCTTCAAGCTGGGCTGCTGTGAACAAAGGTCTTGGGTGTGAAAGCTCAGGAGGCAGGGCTGTCCAGGTTTGAGGCTCACTGCTCCATGCCTGTTCTGGCTTGGGATTATGGGCTCTCCACCTCTCAGACCCATATATCTGGATACAGGGTGTGTGTGCCAACATGGGACAAATAAAACACTTGCATCTCCTTCTGAATTGCTTACAAGAACACTGCCAAATAAGGCGGACCTATAGCTCCCAGTTTCTGTAGCATCTATTTTCCAACTGTCTTCAGATATTTGGGTAAAAATTGTTTAGAGTCAAGTTGTGGAGATGGGGTCAGTTATTCTTATTGGTTATGGAAAATGAAAAACCCCAAGATAGTGTGGCCTGGGAAAAAGGATCAAAAAGCCATACATTGATAGCTTTCACGTCTCCCAAGACAATCACTTCCCAGATGCTGGCTGAAGATGGAAAGAAAGTGTTTCATCAAACCTAAAGTGACAGCCTCTAAGAAACACCAATCTCTTCAAATATAACCCATTTTCAGGTGCTAGCCACTGACCCCCAACCCAAAAATTCAAATTCCTGAGTGCCCAGACTGACATGCTCACTAAATCTCCCACAATGCATATAACCTAGTCCCCTCCATTGTTCAGTGGCTCATTTTCCACCAAGAAAGTTAGTCCAATACTGTAGGTATAGTCTGTTCCTTAATAAAAGTGGAAAGGATCTATGAAGTTTGTTTCTGGCCCAGTTTCTTTGTTCTAACACTTTTCTGGGCCTGAATATTCTTGCATGAGGATTCTGCTCCCCTTGGATTAACAAATGTCCCACTGTCAATCTTTGCCTGGGTTAAAACAGGACAGGCTGAAAAGTCCTGCATCAGCCCTAAATGTGTTGTTCACTGTAGGCTCAGACTAACCAACCATGAGGTCACCAGCTAGTGGCAACCTCTCGTAGCACAAGAAGAACCCAAGGTGGTGCTCAGTCATGAATGGCATGCAGGTAAAAAACAGAGAGGTTGACTAAAAGCCACAGAGAGCATTCTGTGATATATGAGCACCTAGGAGATGGAGGCTTGGTATTTTAGAAACTCCCCCAGCCTTCATTAAGAAAAGCTACTCTCAGGATCACATCTTCATTGCCTCTTATAACCAAGTCTCCAGCACTGCCCCATATCACCCAGACTATGCCACAACCCCCAATCATCCTGACAGCCAAATCCCTCACAAAATGTGATGGGGGCTTTTCAAAAGGTAGTGAACTGATTAAGGGAGAGGAAAATTAAGACAAAAACAGGGGTACTCATTTCCTTATAACCTCTTACCTTGAGTACCACGCCATCCTGTTGGGAGGCAGTCATGCAGCCCCCATGCTGTCAATCAAATGTCAAGAGGAGGGAGACTTGGGCAGGACTCTGGTTGCTTCTTGTAATAAGAGTACATTATGGTCTGGCAGTGGTCCACAATTAATGACTTCTTCAGAAGCAGAGACCACACAGCAAATTGACCCCTAGAAATATTAATGTGCACCACCAAGGCCTCTTCCTTCCTTCTTTATCCTTCCGTCCCTCCCTCCTCCTCCTCCTCCTCCTCTTCCTCTCCTCCTCCTCCTCCTCTTCCTCCTCCTTCCTTCCTCTCTTCCTCCTCCTCCTTCTCTTCTTCTTCTCCTTCTTCTCTTCCTCTTCCTCCTCCTCCTCCTCCTGCTGCTGTTCTTCTTCTTCTTCTTCTTCTTCTTCTTCTTCTTCTTCTTCTTCTTCTTCTTCTTCTTCTTCTTCTTCTTCTTCTCTCTCTCTCTCTCTCTGTATGGGGGATTGAACCCATGGGTGCTTCATTCACCAAGGCACATCCCCACATCCCAGACTGTTTTTTTAATTTTTAAACTTTCATGACAGGGTCTTGCTAAATTGCATAGTGCCTCAGTATGTTGATTAGGCTGGCTTTGAACTGGTGATTAATCTCTCTCAGCCACCCATGTATTTGGAGTTATAGCTGTGTACCACCATGCTCGGCTTGTCCCTGAATTTTATTCTTCCAATTTGCAAGACAATAACCCAGAAGAAAGTTGGCAAGATGTGGAATCTAGTCTCATCAAAAAACTCCACTTTCATTGTGACCCCAATAAAACTGGTGGACAGGAAAAGTGCACCATCCCTCTTCTCTCTGAGAGGACCCACTCTCTTCCTATGAGAAATAGAAAGGCTGATGGTTGTCCATTTTGAAAAGTAGCCTTAATTGGATCCAATGATAGCCATTTTGAGTATGATTCTTTATTTTGCCCCCACCCCCAATTTTAAAAACAGCCAGTCTTGTAGATTGTAATCTGAGCTCCTACAATCAGAATAAAGGGCAGTGCTGCCTTAGGTTAGAGATATCAGCAGGCCGAGTGGCCACACTTGCTGGCCAGGTTCTGTAATATGGCCTCTGCAAGAAGGAAAATTTGGCTTCACCCACACACTCTGGAGCTCATGTTTTATTTCTTCCAGCATCCTAAAGATAGGTAGTAGCTAGCAATGAGCAGTGAATGCAGGCAAGGTCACAAGTGTTTCTAAATTACTTTAGGGTCTTCTTTAAACTACTTCCAAAGTATATGATAAAGCAATAGGGTGGTAGTTAATTTGCAGAAAATTAAAAAAAAAAAACAATGGAGATAGTTGGAAATCACATCAAGAGAAAAGGATTAATGGGACTAACTACTAACTCTTGAGAGGGTTCATTGATGTTGATGTAAAGCCAGGAATTATGGCCAGAGATGTCTCCATTTTTCTAGGAAGAAAGATTGCTTCAGGTAGCACAGGTGCACTAAGGTAACTTCTCACTAGCTATTTACCCCAGTGCCCACATTGACATGGGATTATCTTGTAGATGAAGGTCCCATAAAAAGGATGGCCATCATGACAGTTCTGGAGAGGACAAACTAAAGTCAAACACTCCACCACTTGAAGTGAAGGAGAAGTTGAACACATGACTCAAAGAGTACAGAGGTGAGCTCCAGTTCTCTTGGTAAACATCAAACAGTAATAAGGTTGGGGAAAGCATTGTCTCCTTTGTTGTTCTCTGCTAAGAGATGGCCCACTCTCTCTGGAGAGTGCTTTCTACTTAATCTTCATTTCCTTTTAACTTTATTTTCATCTCATTTTCACTTATAATATCATTCTTTTGCATGCTTTTGGTTTCTGACTTTAAATTTTCTTTTGTCAGAACACAAGAACTAAGGTTTGGTGTTTTAGCTCCCTGCTTCCCTGTGACACTGGTATTTCTAACATCCTTTGAGATTGTTTCATTTCCCCCTTTCCTGTCCTTTCTGATAAACTCAAACCTTTAACTCTGAGAGCCATGTCTGAAGTTTTCCTGACCTGATCCCAAGAACCCTTCACAGAGTCTCAGTTTCTAGGGAGGCCCTAGTCCCAATATTTCCTTTCATCCTTAACACACATTTCACTGATGTCTCTGCAGTTCACATTTAAGAAATGAATGACATGGGGGTTATTTCTAGTTTTTGTTTGTTGATTGGTTGTTTTTTTTGCAGTGATGGGGATGGAACCAGGGTCTCATGTGTTAGGCAAGCACTCCACCGCTGAGCTGCATCCCAGTCCTTTTTGACACAGGGACTCACTAAGATGCACAGGCTGTCCTTGAGCTTGTGATCCTCCCACCTCAGCCTCCAGAGTGGCTGAGATTATAGGTGTTGCCCCTGTGCCCAGGATGAGTCATATTCTTTTAGTGTTGGTTGCCACCCCCTAACAGAATTGCATGGCCAGCTAGTGGGTCACTGTCCTCCTTCACAAAGGATTTATGATGCTAATTCATTCATTCCTTAAATGTGAACTGCAGAGACATCAGAGAAATTCAAGTGGGGACTGCTGAGAATTCTCACCTGAAAAAAACCAGTTAGAAAACTTGCAAAAAAAGGCCCAATCAGCTTTTTAAGAATTCTGGAAATTAGAAAAAAACACTACATTTTATTTATGTGCATTAATTATACAGGATGGTGAGTTTCATAGGGGTGTATTTGTACCTACAGGGAAACATAATTTGGCCAATCTCATCTCTAGTATCTTCCCACTCCTTCCCATGCTCCTTCCTCCTGATTCCTCCTCTATCCTAAAAGTTTTCCTTCAACTTTCCCTCTTAAAATCTTAGCTTGCTTATATCTACAGAGTCCTTCAGGGCCACATAGAGGAACACATAAAGTTTCATAAGAATTCTGTAAATTAACATGTGGTCACAGCAATCTGGGAGCATTTATTTAAGAAAAATGGTGAGGCTTTGTACAGTGACTTCTGTAGCATTTTGACTTGGCTCTTCCCTGCTATCCACTACAATTCTGTGGCAGCCTTGGAAACAACAGGGAGGTTATTGAGTCCCTGGAAGGCATCCCTCCTTAGCAAGGCTTGCTTTCTTTGACCTGTGTTTGAGCCCTGGAAAAAGAGGACAGTTAAGTACCATGTCCCTTAAATCCCCCTCTATGTTCACAAGAACCTAGCCATGTCAAGGCACTAATTAGATAGCTCAGCTGGACCAGAATGTCCACAGAACACATTATCTCAAATCCTAATTAGTGTAATACATATGTCATGTTTGTATAAATATGTTAAATAAACGCTATTGTCATGTATAAGTAAAAAGAAAAAAATATCCTAAGTAAGTGTGGCTAAGTTTGTGCAATGGAATTAAAGGCTGCCTTTCAGGGTCCAGTGCCAGGAATGGGTCAGCCACCTGGGTCAGCATCCACTAGCTCTGGAGGTCTCTGCCTGAGTCTCTGAGCAGGTCATCTTCCTGTGTGGTCCATCTCTCTGCTGGATACTGCTGGCTTCCTGTAAGTGTGCCAGGTTCGCTTAGCCTTTTATCCTCTGCATTTGAGCTGCTTCTTCTAGTAACAACCCAGAGGAATCTCACAGAGGATGCACTGAGCCTAGAAAGTCAGACCCAAAAACAATCTTTATTTTTCTTTTTTGCAGTGCTGGAACCCAGGGTGTTCAGCACACTAGTCAATTGCTCTACCCCTGACACATGTTCCCGGCCCTTTTTCACATTTTACTTTGAAACAAGATCTATAAGTTGCTAAGGCTGGCCTTGACCTTAAATCTTCCTGTGTCAGCCTTCTGAGTTGCTGGGATTATAAGTGTGTGCCACAATGCTGGCTAGAACAGTGGTTCTTTCTAAGGGTGAAGGCCTGAGGAGACTTTCCAGAATGAGTGATATGTTATCTTAATTGGTAGATTCACAATCAAGGGGGGACATTTAAGCTATTTCTTTGTATTTAAACATTATCTCAAACACACACAAATATTTAAAGCATCTGCAGAGAAGGAGGGTCTAGGTTTCCACCCATGCCCCTAGGGCCCTCCACTTTCTCAGAGTTTTGGGCTGTTCAGATCATGTCCTGTCCTGTCTTGATCCCTAAGAGTGTGGACATGCTGGACTGTCCAGCTCACTAGAGAATGTACCCTGTACCCACCTGCCTCCCCCAGGATGGAGAAGTACTGGAATCCCTTTAGGTCAGCAGCCATTAGAGCATGGAGTACTGGCACCCGTGGACAGATGTGCTCCAGTCCAGAGAACAGGCCCTCCTACCCAACCCACAGGGTGGGCAGCTGGGATGGATAAGCCCTAGTGTCTGGAGAGGGCCATTTCATCTCCACATAGGTAGGTGGAGGGAGGACAGCCTGCCCAGGAATCTGCTGCCAGGGGAGAGATCTCTATGTGAATATTCTCTAAAGACTAACAGGAGGAGTTTTGTGCACATACCATCAAGACCATGACAACCATGAGCCACAAGCATGTCTCTGGAGCCAGATGTCCCCAGTGCTGAATACAGTCTGACTACAGACATGGATTGGTACTGACAACAGGGGAGTAGCCCCTAGAGGACAGGCAGAAGGTAAAGGTTAGGCTGTCAGAAACCCAGGTCAGAGGCAGGGGGTAAGGCCATGGGTACCCACGAAGACCAGGGCAGCACTCTGCCTATGGAAGTCCTCCAGGAGGTTGTTGAGCCCCAGCACCATGGTGTAGTTAATGCTGTAGATGCGTGCACTCCAGGACAGCTCAGCGCCTGGGGGTCAGGCCACTCTGTCGCACCTAGTTAGAACATCAGGGTGGCAGGACCCACATGACAAGGGGAGCCACACTTGGGGGCACTATGGTCCTTGCTGAAAGAGACAGCAGGGTGATCTGGGGTCCAGTGCCCACTGCAGATCTGTGTGTCACCCTCATGATTGTGCAAGCAGGTGAGCATCTCCCTAATGGCTGGGGCTGGTCCTTGGGTCCTGAAAGCCAGGGCCAAGGAACAGAGAGCAGTGGAACAGAGGACAGTGGGAGCTCACAGTGACCTCAGCCCAGCCACATACCTTTCAAGACCTGGTTCAGTATTACCTCTCACAGGGCCTCAATGGCAGGGAAGTGCAGTCCACTAACCGGCTGCACTCTCCAGGGGCCATTCCCCTGTTGTCAGTACCAATCTGAGTTCTGGAGGCAGTTGGACATAGTCACTGCCAGGCCTTGCCTGTCCCAAGAAGGAAGCCCATGTTGATCCCAGTGTGCTAGAGGAACAGAAGGGGGCACTGGGAGGAGGCCAGGCATTGTGGAGACTGCTATAGTGCATGACCAAAGGAATCATTTTCAGCAGGGACTGAAATCACCTCATAAACTCAGACACCAGGACAGCCGGGCCAAAGAGTCCCACTATTGAGTGCCCACCCCTGGTCCTCACCTGGGTCTTGGGCCTGGCTATGGAGTGCAGGAGGATGAGCAAGGACACCAGAATCCCATCCAGCCTGCTGTACTGGTCCTCCCAGAAACACAGGAGGAACTTGATGCAGAGAGGTAGCAGGTCCAGCCCTGGGAGAAAAGTCTGCTGAGCAGTGCCTCTCCTCCCTGGTTTCCCAATGCACCCTACAATCAGCAGGACAGCCTTCTGGTCTTCACACATGGAGCAATGGTGGTCGTGGACCCAAAGCAGACACAGGGGCCTCTGTTTCTGGAGCCTCAGGGGCAGCAGCCACAGGCCACACCTGGTACATTTGCCTTGGAGAGAGGAAGACCTTCTTGTGCCTGAGGTTCAGGCAGGACATGCCTGGGCCTTCCCTCAAGGGACCTCAGAGGGAGGAGAGCATTGGAGCTATCAAAGGGCTCAGGAGAGAGGTTTGTGGGGACCACAAACCCCAGACTCACAGGTCCTTTGCTGAGGAGGTGTTCTGAGGGAAAAGTGCAGCCACAAAGTCCCCCCAACATATGTGACTCGGAAATGTTTCACCACCACAACCTCAGTTTCCCTCAGGAGAGCCTTATATTGCACATAGGCATGACAATGTGTTCCAAGGCTATTCTAAATTGTTCATGAAATTGTTCATGAAAGCCCATGGATAAAATAACCACTCCTTTCATTTGGTGACTCACTGTGGCCATGGGAAGGAAGCCACACAAACTGCATAAATTCTTACACTTCAGTAAGCAAAGCAGAATGGATTTGTGAGGATGAGTGTGATTAAGCATGGCCTCATGGTTCGAAGACACAGTGCTACAATGTTCTCTGTTTTGGGACCAGTATATATATATATATATATATATATATATATATATATATATATATAAAAGCACTGGAGATTGCATTCCACAACCTCATACAGGCTAGGCAAGGGCTCTCACACTAAGCCACACCCCAGCCCTTTGTATTTTAAGAGAGGATCCTGCTAAAGTTGCCCAGCTACTCTCCTACTAGCCATCTTCCTGTCTGAGCCTCCCAGGGTGACAGGTGTGGGCACTATTGCCTAGTCCATATTTATACTCTTAACATAACCAGAGTGTCCCAAAGACCTTGGTGTCATACAGTGTGGCCACGGCAATGATGATAATGATAGCCAGCACGGCTTTGGGGATACAGTAGAAGATCGAGGTCAGTTAGTCCAGTGACAACAGCACCAGCACACCTGGGGGGGGGGGTGGTGGCATGCATCACTCAGAGGCCAGGTTCCTGCCTAGAAGGCTACACAGCTTCCTCCAGGAGAATGGGGAACAAGCTCTGACACCCTGCATCTGCGAGGCCCCAGGGAGACACAGCCATGCACAACAGTGGACTCTGTGGCCTGTTAAACAGGACACCCCTTCAACTGTGAGCTGCCTCCAACCCCCCCCACACACACACTTCAGGGACATAAGAAAATATGGGGGGCTCACTAGTTACCAGCCCCCCTGCTGGGGTGCACACCACCAACTGGGCATTCATGGCTGTCCAGCAAGTCAACAGAGAGACCTGTTAATCTCTGGAAGCCCTGGAGGTGAAAGGGAGACCTCTGACTGCAGGCTGAAGCCGATTTTCCTGGGGTACCTGGGCTGGGGGAGGAGGTGAGACCTCTGAGGTTCATGGAGAGATGCGCTCAAACCACCTGCTTCCTTTATCAAGGATATGTCAGAAAGCCTGAGTGCTCTTGGGGGTCCCCTGCTTTGTCTTCCACCCCCACCTGGCACTGTCTTGGCACTGCTTCCCTCTGCTTGGCCACTACTAAGGACAGCCTGTGGGGTCTGGGCTTGGCCCCAAGGCCAACTTGTCAGGGCAAAGCCTCAGTCCTCCTGCCTCTACTTTGGGGAATTAATTTAGGCACCACCATGCTTGGAGCACCTGCATGTGCTGGGAATGTTCTAGTACTAAGCACAGTGCAGGGAGCTCAGATGCCACTTTAAGGGGCAGGCATGAGCCCCCACCCCCACTATGCTGCAGATGCTGTCACAACTGACTTGGAGGTAGTCAGGAGGCCAGGTGGACTGTGACAGGGAGAATGAGAAAGGGTCCAATGTGGGCAAAGTGCCCAGCTGCAGAAAAGAGGTCCTTGGGCTGGGCCCTTCCAGAAGGAGCAGAGAAGGAAAGAATGGTCACTCACCACCCAAAGCTGCAGATGACTCCTCCAAGTGGGAGGAGACGAGGGAGCCCTGCAGATCTGGTGGGGAGAAAAGGAGGCTTGCAGGAGGGGGAGATGGAAGACAAGAGCAAGGCCAGGGAGATGCAAGGAGTGACCTGGGCCTGCATCTGACCTCTTGCCTTGGGAAAGAAAATGCAAGCCACAGTCTTCCTGCCCAGGATGATTCCAGATTTTTGCAGGGAGAGGAACTAGGGATAGAACCCAGGGCCTCATGCACGCCAGGTGAGCACCTACCTCTGAGCCAGCCCCTGTCCCAGTTATAGCTTTATAATATAATTCTGGCCCCAGCTTGCCATGGGGCTCAATCACCTCCAGCAGAAGTGTGGCTAAGGGAGGCAGTGCCTGTAGGATACAGCTTCCACCATCCACATGGCTCCACTAAGGTCCTCTCAACCCCTCCTCTGCTCTGCTGCTATGGTCCACCAAAGTGAGGAACAAGCTGTCTCTCCCAGGTGGCACTGGCTGACCACTTGGGGTCAGACCAGGCCCACAGCCTCACTGGGACCAAGAACCAAGCATCACCCTATGCTAATCCCAAGCTGCCCTGCCAACATCCAACTCTCCAGAGCCTTCATAACCACCGCAGTCTCCTCAACTCTAAAACCCATGATGCAAGGCAAATTCAAGTCTTGCTTGCAATCAGCTCTGGCCCAGCTATTTAGCATCAGGCCCTCCAAGTCACATGGCCTGGTGCAGATCCTTGAGAAGGAGAGGCTTGGATGTCAGGGGCCTTAGTGGTTTCCAGTCCAGAATAGAACTCTTCTGTCACTGACAGGACAGTTTCTCCCAGCTCTGGCTTCCTGTGGAACCTGTGCCAGCCTTTCCCTGTGTTCCAGTTGGGAACTGTTGGCCTACTTCAGATCAAGAAGCACACCCCCCCCCCCTTAACAACCTGAGCTTTGTGACCTCCCCTTACCAGCACTGTCTGGGCTGCAGCCAGAAACTCTTGTCCTATTGGGAAGGTTCTGGGCTACTAGTTCTTTGCTGCTGCTACTGGTGCTGCTTCTGGGGATTGGATGTGCTGTTCTTGGGTGACAGGTGTGAGCAGCTTAAAAACCAGTTAGGAGGTCTGCTAGCTGGTGGCTGGGGTAAGGGTTGCTGTGGTTTCCTCTGCCTCAGGCCAACGCTTTTTTTTTACTAATGAACATCAAGAAGAAGCAAGTAGCATGTACTGAAGAAGACCCACAGACCCAGTTTGAATGATCACAGTGCTTTTGCTGGAACCCAAGTTGCTTTAGTCAGTACAGCAGGGAGATATCAGCACAGTGTTTTAAAACTGAATGTCACAGTTGAATCCTGAACTACTGGGAATGGAGACATGTTCTATAGTCACTCCCACCTCTACCAAAGCCTTCCTCCAGCCTCCAGAGCACAAGGCAGTGATATAATTTATTTTCTTTTTTTGCTCCCCTTTTATGCTGTCTATGAGACAGCACTCACTATTGGCTTTTATTTTGTGTACATTTTGTAATAAACCCCAATTATAATATGCTTTGAAATAGCACAAGAGAAAAAATATTTAATATTAATTTGATAGTTTTTAAGATGATTATATTCAGCAAGTATCCAAAGTTAATTCCTTTCCTTTTTAAAAACAGCAATTGTCATTTTCTTTGGCTTCCCTTTTCTGCCCTACCCCCAGACATTTTAATAATGATCTTTTCTATTACACAAGCTAGCTGCCTACAGATCAAATAGTATTTCATAAAGTAAAATCAGAATGAGGAAATTTCATAGCAAAACCTTTCCCATAGGTAGAAAACTTACCAAGAGTTACAAGTAATGTCAATATGAGTGTGTAATTAATTGTCCTACAACATTTCTCTATAGAAATCTGAGCCTCAGCATCCTCATCCTCAAGATCAGGAGAGGGAAAAGATTAACACAAGGCAGAGCAGCTATATGAGCAAGGAGAGATGTGTAGAGGAATGGATTGGCTTGACATGCTGCTTGATTAGTTAAAGATTACCCCTCCATCTCTTTTACATGAAGAAATTGTAGGTCTACAGTAGGTCACAAAGTTTTATTTTTTTAAATTTTTAAATTAATTTATTTTTTCCATTTTTCACATTTTTATTGGTACATTATAATTGTATAAAATGATGGGATTTGTTGTCTCATATCGATACATGTACAAAATAAAACAATAAAATTCGGTCAATATCCCTACTCCTGCAACTTTCCCCCCTTCCTCCCTTTCTCCCACCTGCTGGGTTCCTTTCTGCTACTGATTTCCTTTTAATTTTCATTAAATCCAAGCCTTCAAACTTATTTTTCCATTTTTCTCTGTAGCTTCCACATATAAGTGGAAACATGAATGACCCTTGACCTTCTGAGATTGGTTTATTTCATTTAACATAACAGTTCCATCCATTTTCCTTCAACTGACATTTTTCTTAATGAAATAAAACTTCATTGAATATATATACCATTTTTTAAAATTCATTCATTTGTTGAAGTACAGGTAGGCTGGTTGCATACTTTGGCTATAGTATAAACATGCTATGCATGTATCACATGTATCACTGTAGTAGGATAAATACTGAGGAATGGTATAGTTGGGTCATATGGTGGTTCCATGCCTAGTCTTTTGAGGATCCTCCATACTGATTTGTATACTGGTTGTACTAATTTACAGTCCCTACAACAGTGAAATCCTCTCCAGAATTTCTTATTGTTTGCATTTTTTTAGTTAAATAAACATAAAATTATTGCTTTTATTAATATTAAAGCATAATATGAAACATAATGAAGTTATCACAGTGTTCCACTATAATTAAATACAATGGAAAATATTACAAAATAACATTAAAAATAATACAAAAGCAAAAGCTAGGGAAGATTTGGTTTAATGTGACAAGTGTGCTTATCTGTTCAACAGCTATTGGAGCACAGGAAGATGATGCTACCTACATACCTGCTGTGCCATGCAGTCTGTCTCCTCCCTTTGATTTTAACTGGGTTAAGATGGAAAAGCCCACCTCACACAAACTAGCTGTTGTGAATGATAGTAATAGCAGGGTCCTCTGTCTACTTAGCAAAGAAAGGCTCCCCCTATCTTAATCCAAAATGCTGATAAACTCATAATAATTCTTCAACATATATGAAGAACTAAGCTGCAATAATTCATTTTCTTCTTCAGGTACTAAGTTTAACTTGATCATTGATTCAGGGTTTTGAAAAGCAAATGGAAAAGCAAACTGTTTTTCCTTAACGTCTCAAGTTTCTCTTCTAGAGAAAAATGGTTAAATGTTTGAGATAGAGAAGTGAGATACAATAATACTTCTAATTTCATTTCCTTCAAATTGTTTTATTAATAATATTCTCTTCAATATGTCATAAAAACCTTGGGAACATGTAGTAGCCAGAATGATTACTTTTAAGCCTTGCTTTCCTTGACAACAATCTCTTTGAGAATGTTTGGATACATTCAACATATTGGAAAATACCATGGTTTTTCCCATGAAGTTTTAAACTCAGTTCATTAAAAATGCCAAAAATATCAGTTAAATATGCCAATTTTGTCACCCAAATATCATCTTCAAAAATATTGGCTGAATGAGATTTTTTTTTAATGAGAAAACTGCGAATCTCATTCCTTATCACCTACACCCTGGTTAGATTTTTCCCTGAGACAACCAAGAAACTTTGGTATGATACAGTAAGTGGGTGTGATTAGTTTCAATTTCTGAGCACAATTTTTCAAGAAATCAGCAGCGCACTGAGCTTTCTTTAATAATATTAACAACATTTACTGCATTTTCTAATACTTCCATGAGATTCTGTGGAATTTCTCTGGATGCTAAAGCTTCATGATGTATACATCATGAAAAATGAATGATTCTACACAGCACTATTATTAGTAACTTCCAGCACTTTTTAAAATTACTCTGCTATGTTTTCCAGTTATGTTTGTTGTTCTGTCTCTGGTAATTCTTGTACACTTCTTGTAGTTTAATTTGTAGTGACCAAAAATGCACTTTTACAATTCTGTAAAAATCTCTAATTCACTTAAATGAGAGGTTAATTTAAAAAGCACAAAAAAGTTAGTTAGGGCGCTTCTAAGTTGCTAAGGCTGGCTTTGAACTTGCAATCCTCCTGCTGTCCTGCCTCAACCTCTGGAGCCACTGAGATTATAAGAATGTACCACCACACCTGGCTCTCTATGCTTCTTGTCTGCCTTGAGCTGAGCAGTTTCCACGGCCATGCTCTTCCGCCATGATGTTCTACCTCACCCTGGGTGCAGTGATGGAGATGGCAGAACCCCAAATAGACTTTCTTTCTCTAAGTTATTCTTGTCAAGGTATTTCACTAACAGGGACAAAAAGCTGATCAATATTGGGACTATAATAAATATTGCATATTACAAAATTGTTAAAAAGTAGATGCTTATGATGGCATTTTGGAAACATATTTGTGTAACACATGCTCGTAGGCCCATTCTAGGTATTTTCTTATTTTATTTATCATCCATTCATTCAATCTCTTAACCTAACCCTACATTTTTTACTATTACTGGTAAAACTAAACCTAATAGAAAAGAAATAAAGTTAGACCAGATGAGGCCTTATATATATTTGGACTTGCCTTTTCCATTCTGAGTGTTAGGAGTTACAAAACTCATCACATATTCATTAAAATACTGTAAATTCTCCAATTTAAAAAGGGTAGAATATCCTTACACTCACTAAAATGAAGCCTGAGTCACAACACATAATTTTATGTACATACATATTTTTACATGGTTTCACACATACATACTTATGAGTTCTCTGATGTTGTATGGTACCAATTCTCTAAGCACAACACACAACATCAAAGTTGGCTGAAATAAAAATTCAACCTAACATGACCTCCATCACAGGACAAGGATTGACATGAAAGCAAGTGAAGTGAAATGAATATTATGTTGAAGGTTATGTATTCTATTATCAATGGCATATATCCATATCTATTAGTATAGACTTATGTATATAATGTAGGTACAGTGCACAAATTATGCAATATTGAAAAGGTGAATAACTCTGTACTCTAACCTGAGTTGATAGTGTGTATGTATGTGGACTCTTATGTATACTTTCACAAGTTCATTCCCAGGAATGTTCATATTTTCTGCTATACATACTCATTTTCTTGTACTCACACTAAGCCCGTTCAATATTGAATAGTAACCCCAACTTTGCCATGGTAAATATACCAAATTTATCATCAATGCATGTATATTCCTATGAGATGTGATATGCATGTTGACTTATGCACTTCTTATCATTGGTACATAGCCCTTCAATTAGTTCATAATCAACCTAAGCTATATCCATTCAACCCCATGTTTAAAATTGTTTATACTATGCTTGACTTTAAATAATTTCCTGTTTCAGAATACATATATTCATACATGTGTTCTTACTCATTTTCACATGAACATTCTTCTGATCATACGTCATTTTCAGTAAACATATTGGTTTTCTAAGAAAAACCCAAACGAACTCATTATGTGTAATGACTCTTAATATGACCACAATACTTAGAGCTACTTTGAGTTTATGCAGGTACATGAATATAAGATTTCAAAATTAAAACACAATTTCAATTTTCCCTTTTATGTTTGCATGAAAAATATTATGTATTCATACTAGCAAATATTCATGCATCAAGTAGACAAAAATAGTGATATATAAAACACTCCATATATCTTCCCCTATCAAAAAAGATTAACATATATGTTTTCAAACATTTGTGCAGGTATGGTGGAAAAAAAGACTCATATTATCTGACATACATCTGCATTTCATCACAGTAAACTTACTGACACATAATTCAATACTAATCCCAAACTTCGATTTATACCAAAACTGAATTAAAAATGAAATCCTATATTCCTCTGAATGTACATATGTATGGTAGCAGTCCATTCAATATTCAATGGTATTGGTGCCTATAGATTTTGTGTCTTCTGAATATTATATACTCTGCCATTTTCTATTAAAAATACTAATAATCATTTAACACACATGATACATTTCTGTATTTCAGGACATACATATTTTTATCTGTTTTCATACATATTTTCCCATTCATGTGTGCTGACATTCACATTCAATATCTAACACAATCCCTGTTGCCAAAGAAAATTCAATGCTAATCCTCAACTCATTCTTCTGCCTAAATCTATATTGCAAACCTGCCTACTGTGCATATTTCAGTGGATGCTGACTTGTACATTCACTTATCAATGGTACACTTCCTAGATTACCATATATTGATTGTTAGGATACATTGGGGTGTCCCAGAATTTCTTTTAAAAATTATGTATCCAAATTTCCCACCTAGTGTCCTTCTGCTTTATCTCATACACACTTTTATGTTTTTGTACCTATTTTTCACCTATACATTCTTATGAATATCCATGGTTCCCAATACTGATATTCTTCCTCTACAGTGACTCCTTA
The DNA here is from genome assembly GCF_021218885.2 of Marmota monax. NCBI lineage: Eukaryota > Metazoa > Chordata > Mammalia > Rodentia > Sciuridae > Marmota > Marmota monax. Next base: position 39,511 of record NW_026695057.1, read on the forward strand.
CCAAAATACAAATATCCTGTTAACCCTAACCTTACTCCATTTCCTTAATTGAATTTCACAGAAGAGCATGTATAGAGTTGGGGTTGTAGTACAGCTATGTAGGGGATCATAGACCTGCTGAGAACCTCAAAGTTAGATGCCAGAACGTACCCTGGGGAATATAAAGGCAGCTCTTAGGCCCTGAGAGGCCTAATGTCATCTTCAGGGATAAAGAACATGGTCAGAGTAAGGGGATGTGTTTGAATCAAGCTCTATCTTGTAAATCCAGGGAAGATGGTCAACACCAGGCCTGTCTGGATTCCTGATTTCAGGTGCACTGGTATCAGTTTGTCAACTCTTGAAAATGTTACAGGAATGACTGCAGCCTCCTCTTCATGGGGCCCTTGGCAACACCTGGTAGGAGAATGTGGTTGCCAGGGAAGTGACCTCATGACACTTCCTTCAACTCAGTGACCTCACCTCACTTCTTTGGAGATGGAACTCCCTCAACTTGGAATTCAGGTAGGTAGGCACAGAGAGTTACACACAGCCCCAATCTGCTCACTTGTTGTGACTCACCAAGTACACAGTCTTGCTTTCCCAAACGCTATGAAAGCACTGAAGAGGGGCCTTTCCTGAGAATGAAGGTACAGGTTCCTTACTGGGTCATGATGACTCTGGTGAGTTTGCCCAAGGTAAGCATAGTTTCAACCCACTAGTCACATGAAACTGTGGATGGAGGCAGCCCTGCTCCAGGGGTGTGTATGTGTGTGTGTGTGTGTGTTTGTGGATGTGTGTTTGGATATGTGGTTTTCTCTCATATTTCCTAAGAATATGGAGGAAAAGCTTATGTTATGTTTTTATTTGACTCTATAATAGTGAGTCATCCCTCTTCATGTGTCATCCCAGGGAGAAAAAAAATGCATGAGTGGATGTGTCCTGTTTAATAAAAACATTCTCAGCACTCACCCTGGAAAGGTAACAAATGGACTGCTGCTTGTCTTGTGGATGGGGAACACCTACTATGTTTATTTCTTCCTGTATTCCTCTGAAATTTGGCCACTGCACAGAAGATGCTGCTGGATTTGCATAAAGGAAGTTTACAGCTTCAAGGCCTCTTAATGGCCATCTATTGGCTTAATGAAGAGAAGGCTAAGCATCATTGTGAAACTGAGAAGTCATGGTGAAAGGTCAGGTTTTCCAAGGAGAATCTTGCCTGGATAGGTAGATCTCCAAGCAGGATTAGCAGCAGAATTCATTCATGGCCATTGCCTTGGTCCTGTGGAAAAGTCTACCAGCTTTGTTCTTCCCTATTTTTCTGTTTCCCTGACTCTGAAGAAGGTCTTTGCCTCAGGGCACTCTTTTGTGAAGCCTCAGGAAAAGCACTTTAGAAATTTGCATGAATGGGCTGCATCTGTTATTCAGTGCTAAAGCATTTGTTCCATCTGTGTGAGGCAATGGATTAACTCCTCAGTACCACATAAAATAAGTAAAGGTATGTGTGTCCACCCAAAACCAATATTATTAAAGAAAATACAATTTTGAGTGTAGACCCTCCTTTGCTTCATGTAAGGTTCAAAACATCTATGGAATGAGAACAGAAACATTTTGTGTCAAATGAATTTGTCCTCACACTGAAGTAGCTAGCACATAGGTGTTTGAGTTCCTTATGGCTTAAATACACATGAAAATCCTACCATTTTCAGAAACTAGGCATCTAATTTGGGGTTGATTTGCAGTATGAACTCTCAGGCCATTTTATCTTCCCTCATTCTCAGGAAGGGTGTCAAGCCAACCATGACTTTAGGCAAATGAAGGGAATGGGCACTTTCACATGACACCAACACCATACTGGACTTGTGTAGTTCTGGAAACCTCCAATTAGATGTTTATGATGGGTGTTTACCAAGAAGAAGATGAGAGAACTTAGTGTCATAAGGGAGGGTTCTTATTTGAATGGTGGTTATTTGTGTGGTGGTTGTAAGAGGTAGTTGGGTAAACCTCATATGTAACACTGGTGTGAATCTCAGCAGAGATCTGCATTCTAGGGCTCACCCAATAGTAGTATTGCAGGGAACTGTGTTGGGATTTTAGGTACCCTAGCAACAGAGTTGTCTTTGAGAAGTGAGAGCAAGGCCCAGTATGGATTTTCCACAACACCAGGAATCTCAGTGATGATTTCAGACATTATTCTCTGCAGAGCCTTGTGAGTAAAAGTTGAGAGCCTGAAACCCACATGTTCCTTACAAATTAGACCCATGGGAATGGCTGCATTCGGCCTATTGACCATGATCTGGAAAGCTGTCTCTGCAGGATATCTATAGATGTTCCAGCTAAAGGGAATTCCTCATACCTTATTGGCCTCTGACTCAATCCAAATTCCACAGAACCTCTTACTTCATTCTTGAAATATGGCTGTACCTATTGTCCGGAAATTTGAATTTTCAATGACTTGAAACCACTAGAGCATCTTCAGAGCTCCTTATTGCTCATAATAACTGAATAAGGGGGGGACTTTTTTGACAACAACTCATGAAAATGCTGGAGATCACAGAACCAGAAAGTTTGAGCATGCTGATTATGGGACCTTGGGCAGAGGAGAGTAGGTTTGTGCCAAGAAATCTGTGCCAAAACCTCAAGGATGTGGCATTGGCTTTTAAACAGTATGTTTCTCAAATCATACAGCCAACAGACCCTTTGAAGTCAAGGCATCCTTTTCTGGGGATTGGATTGGAACTACACTCAGAATCAGGGTTCTGCTCTGAGTTTGGTAAGATGTATGTGATAGCAGTCAGATTGGTGTTTTCTCTTGCAGAGCTTGATTCACCAACCATGATGTAACTCCCTCCAGCACTATATCCCAGTTGACCTTCACCTTCTTCTTCAAGCAAATACCAAACTCCCTGTGATGGTGTTAGAACCATTGTGAAAACTCTAGGATGGCCCAATGGCTTCACCCTGCACTCAAGAAGACATTCAGCCCCCAGTGGCCACAGTTCACATCCAGGAAGATGATTCAACTCTGCTGCCTCATGCACATTGGAAAACAAAAAACTATGTCTTCCAGTTCACCCAGATGAAGATCCAGCTGTGATTGTTTCATTTCCAAAGGAGGCAAAGCTCTTGACTAGAATATAAACTTCAAGTGCCAAAAGCTTGACATGCTGTCAAGAAACTATTAGGCCAGCATACCTCCATGTTTGTGGAATGTTTACCTTTACCATAATTTTATTCCCTTTTCTGCCAACTCCATCTTTGTGAGATCCTCAACATATCCCATTCCAGATACCCCATTTCAGATATCATTCTTCTTTCCTCTCTAGTTGTGTTTCATTTGGGGACGATGGAAATTCATGTTATTCCGTATGATGGCATTTTGGAAGTATATTTGTACACATGCTTGGTGGTCCATTCTAGAAACTTTCTCATTTTATTTATCGTCCACGTATTCAATCTCTTACTGTAAACTTATTCCTACTAAATATTCACTACATTTCCTAATATTAGTGGAAAAACTAAACAATAGAAAAGAAATACAGTTAGACCAGATGAGGGATTATATATATTTGGACTTGCCTTTTCCATTCTGAGTGTTAGGTGTAACAAAACTAGTCACATATTCATTAAAATACTTATCCATAAATCCTTCAATTTAAAAAAGGACTCTCCTGACTCTCACTACAATGTAGCCTGAGTCACAACACATATTTTTATATAGATACATATTTTATAGATACATATTTTTTACATGGTTTCACACATACATACTTATGAGTTCTCTTATGTTGTAAGGTATCAGTTCTCTAAGCACAACATGCAGCATCAAATTTGGCTGAAATAAAAATTCAACCTAACATGAGATCCGTCACAGTTCAAGAATTGCCATGAAAGTAACTGAACTGAAATGCATAGTTATGTGTACTTTGAAGGTTGTATATTCCATTATAAATGGAATATATTCATATCTATTAGTATAGACATATCTATATAATGTAGGTACAGTGCACAAATTATGAAATATTGAAAAGATGAATAACTCTGTACTCCGATCTGAGTTGATTGTGTGTATTTATGTGGACTCTTATGTATACTTTCACAAGTTCATTTCCAGGAATATTCATATTTCCTGCTATAAATAGTCATTTTCTCATACTCACACTAACCCCATTTAATATTGAATAGTAACCCTAACGTTCTATGGTAATTATATCTAATCTATCATCAATGGATGTATATTCCTATGAGATGTGATATGCTTTTCTTATGATTGGTACATAGACCTTCAATTAGTTTATATTCAACCTATGCTATATCTATATCCATTCAACCCCATGTTTAAAAATGAGTATACATATGATTAACTTTAAATCATTTCCTGTTTCAGAATACAATTCCTACTCATTTTCACATAAACATTCTTCTAGTCATACATACTTTTGACATATATTTTCATTTTCTAAGCAAAACCCAAATAAACTCATTATGTAAAATGATTCCTATTATTATCACAATACTTATAGGTAGTTTGAATTTATGCATGTGCATGAATACCAGAATTTAAAACATAATTTCAATTTTCCCTTTTGCATTTGCATGAAAAAAATTATGCACTCATCCTAGTATATATTCATGCATCAACTAGATAAATTTGTGATGTATAAAACACACCATATATCTTCCCCTATGGAAAAATATTAATGTATAGGTTTCAAACATTTGCACAGGTATGGTAGAAAAAAGATCCATGTTATCTGACTTACATCTTCATTTCATAACAGTTACCTTATTGACACAAAATTCAATAATAATCCTGAACTTCTGTTTATTCCAAAACTAAATTTTAAGTGAAATCCTGTATTCTTTTTTAAATGATTTTATTTTTTTAAATACATGACAGTGGAGTATATTACAATTCTTGTTACACATATAGAGTACATTTTTTCATATCTTTGCATATAAAGTATGTTCACGCCAATTCATGTCTTTATACATATACTTTGGTTTTTGGGAGTTTTTTTGCATTGCAATTCTTATTACACATATAAGCCACAATTTTTCATATCTCTGTTTATATATAAAGTATGTTGACACCCAATTTTTATCTTCATTTATGTACTTTGGATAATGATGTCTATCACATTCCACCATCCTTGCTAATCCCCTGCCCCCTTGCTTTCCCTCCCACACCTCTTCCCTATCTTAAATCCATCTATTCCTCCCATGCTCCCCCTCTCTACCCCACTATTAGTCAGCCTCTTTATATCAGAGAAAATATTTGGCATTTGTTTTTTAGGAATTGGCTAACTTCACTTAGCATTATCGTCTCCAACGCCATTCATTTACTTGCAAGTGCCATGGGATTTTATGCTCTTTTATTGTTGAGTAAAATTACATTGTGTATATATGCCACATTTTTTATCCATTCATGCACTGAAGGCCATCTAGGTTGGCTTCACAGTTTAGTTATTGTGAATTGTGCTGCTAAAAACATTGATGTTGCTGTGTCCCTGTAGTATGCTGTTTTTAAGTCCTTTGGGTACAGTTCAAGGAGAGGGATAGCTGGGTCAAATAGCGCTTCCATTCCCATATTTCTAGGGAATATCCATACTACTTTCAATAATGGCTGCACCAATTTGCAGTCCCAGCAGCAATGTATGAGAGTACCTTTCTCCCCACATCCTCGCCCACACTTATTGTTGTTTGTCTTCATAATAGCTGCCATTCTGAATGGAGTGAGAAGATATCTTAGAGTAGTTTTGGTTTGCATTTCTCTAATTGCTAGAGATAATGAACAGTTTTTCATATATTTGTTGATTGATTGTATATCCTCTTCTGAGAAGTGTCTGTTCAGGTCCTTGGCCCATTTGTTGATCGGGTTATTTTTCTTTTTTGGTGCTTGGGTTTTTCAGTTCTTCATATACACTAGAGATTAGTGTTCTATCTTATGTGTGAGGGGTAAAAATTTGCTCCCAGGATGTAGGCTCCCTGTTCACCTCACACATTATTTCTTATGCTGAGAAGAAACTTTTTAGTTTGATTCCATACCATTTATTGATTCTTGGTTTTAATTCTTTTGCTATAGGAGTCTTATTAAGGAAGTTGGGGGCCTAATCCCACATGATGAAGATTGGGGCCTACTTTTTCTTCTATTAGACACAGCATCTCTGGTTTAATTCCTAGGTCCTTGATTCATTTTGAGTTAAGTTTTCTGCATGGTGAGAGATAGGGGTTTAATTTCATTTTGTTGCATATGGATTTCCAGTTTCCCCAGAACCATTTGTTGAAGATGCTATCTTTTCTCCAGCATATGTTTTTGGCACCTTTGTAAAATATAAGATAATTTTAATTTGTGGGTTTGTCTCTTTGTCCTCTATTCTGCACCATTGGTCTACCAGTTATTTTTGGAGTCAATACCATGCTGTTTTTGTTACTATTGCTCTGTAGTATAGTTTAATGTCTGGTATAGTGATGCCACCTGCTTCACTCTTCTTGCTAAGGATTGCTTTAGCTATTCTGGTTCTCTTATTTTCCCAGATGAATTTTGTGATTGCTTTTCTATTTCTGAGGAATTCCAATGGGAATTTGATCAGAATTGCATTGAATATGTGTAGTGCTTTTGATAGTATGGTCATTTTGATAACATTAATTCTGCCTATTCAAGAGCAAGGTAGATCTTTCCATATTCTAAGGTCTTCTTTGACTTCTTTCTTTAGGGTTTTATATTTTTCATTGTATAGATCTTTCACCTCTTTCATTAAGTTGATTCCCAAGTATTTGTTTTTTGAGGCAATTTTAAATGGGGTATCTTTCCTCATTTCCCTTTCTGAGGATTTGTCACTGATATACAAAAATGCCTTTGATTAATGGGTGTTGATTTTATATCTGGTATAGCAATGCCACCTGTTTCACTCTTCCTGCTAAGGATTGCATTAGCTATTATGGGTCTCCTACTCTTCCAGATGAATTTCATGATTGTTTTTTCTATTTCTATGAGGAATGCCATTGGGAATTTGATCAGAATTGCATTAATTATGAGTAGTGCTTTTGGTAGTATGGTCATTTGATAATATTAATTCTGTCTATCCAAGAGCAAGGTAGATCTTTCCATCTTCTAAGGTCTTCTTTGATTTCTCTCTTTAGGGTTCTGTATTTTCATTGTATAGAAATTTTATCTCTTTCATTAAGTTTATTCCCTAGTATCTTACTTTTTGAGGTCATTGTGAATGGGGTAGTTTTCTCATTTCCTTCTCAGAGGATTTGCCACTGATATACAGAAATGCCTTTAATTTATGGGTGTTAATTTTATATCCTGCTACTTTGCTGAATTTGTTTACTAGTTCTAGAAGTTTTTTGGTGGGTTTTTTGGGTCTTCTAGGTATAGAATCATCACCAGCAAATAGAGCTAATTTAAGTTTTTCTTTTCCTATATCTAAATCCATTTAATTTCTTTCATCTGTCTAATTGCTCTGGCCAGTGTTTCAAGAACTATGTTGAATAGAAGTGATGAAAGAGAGAATCCTGTCTTGTTCCAGTTTTTAGAGGGAATTCCTTCAGTTTTTCTTCATTTAGAATGATCTTGGCCTGGGGCTTAGCATAGATAGCCTTTACAATGTTGAGATATGTTCCTGTTATCCCTAGTTTTTCTAGTGTTTTGACCATGAAGGGGTGCTGTATTTTGTCAAATGCTTTTTCTGCATGTATTGGAATGATTATATAATTTTTATCTTTAAGTTTGTTGATGTGATGAATTATATTTATTGATTTCTGTATGCTGAACCAACTTTGCATCCCTGGGTTGAATCCCACTTGATCATGGCACACAATCTTTTTGATATGTTTTTTTGTATTTGATTTGCCAGAATTTTATTGAGAAATTTTGCATCTATGTTTCTTAGAGATATTGGTCTGAAGTTTTCTTTCTTTGATGTCTCTTTGCCTGGTTTTGAGATCAGGGTAATATTGGCCTCATAAAATGAGTATGGAATTCCTGCCTCTTTTTCTGTTTCCTGAAATAAATTGAAGAGTATTGGTATTAGTTCTTCTTTAAGGGTCTTGTAAAACTCGGGTGTGTATCCATCTAGTCCTGGGTTTTTCTTGGTTGATAAGTTTCTGATGGCATCTTCTATTTCTTCACTTGATATTGGTCTGTTTAAATTGTGTATATCTTCCTGACTCAATCTGGGAAAATTGGATGACTTAAGAAATTTGTCAATGCCTTCAATGTCTTCTATTTTATTGAAGTATAAGATTTCAAAATAATTTCTAATTATCCTCTGTATTTCTGTAGTGTCTGTTGTGATATTACCTTTTTCATCACATGCTGGTACTTTGAGTTCTCTCTCTCCTTCTCTTCATTAGTATGATCAAGGTTCTGTAAATTTTATTTACTTTTTCAAAGAACCAACTTTTTATTTTGTCAATTTTTTCAATTATTTCTTTTCTTTTGAGTTTATTAATTTCAGCTCTAATTTTAATTATTTCTTGTCTTCTACTGCTTTTGTTACTGATTTGTTTTTCTTTATCTAGGATTTTGTGATGTAGTGTGAGGTCATTTATTTGTTGACTTTTTCTTCTTTTAAGGAATGAACTCCATGCAATGAATTTTTCTCTAAGTACTGCTTTCATAGTGTCCCTGAGATTTCAATATGTTGTGTGTATGGTCCCATTTACTATAAGAAGTTTTAAATCTCCTCCTTGATGTCTTCTGTAATCCATTGTTCATTCAGTTTCAAATTGCTTAGTCTCTAGGTGATGGAGAAATCTTTATTTGTTATTTTGTTATTGATTTCCAATTTTATTCAATTATGATATGATAAAATGCATGCTAGTATCTCTACTTTTCTATATTTGCTAAGGGTTGCATTGTGGCAAAGTATATGGTCTATTTTAGAAAAGGATCCATGAGCTGCTGAGTTGAAAGTGTATCCACTTGATGCATGTTGAAATATTCTATGTATGTCAGTTAAGTCTAGGTTATTGATTGTATTATTAAGTTTTACGCTTTTTTAATTTACCTTTTATTTGAAGGATGTATCTAGTGGTGAGAGAGGTGAGTTAAAGTCACCCAAGATTATCATGTTATGGTCAATTTGACTCTTGAACTCTTGAACTTTGAGTTTGTTTGATGAATATAGCTGCACCATCGTTTGGGGCGTATATATTTATGATTGTTATGTCTTGTTGGAGTATGGTTCCCTTGTGCAGCATGTAATGTCCATCTTTATCCATTTTGATTAACTTTTGCTTGAAGTTTACTTTATTTGATATGAGGATAGAAACTCCTGCTTGCTTTTGCAGTCAATGTGAGTGGTATAATTTTTCCCAAGTTTTTACGTTCAGACTGTGTATGTCTTTTCCTTTCATATGAGTCTCCTGGAGGCAGCATATTGTTGGTTCTTTTTAATCCAATCTGCTAGCCTATGTCTTTTGATTAGTGAGTTTAAGCCATTAATATCTAGGGTTACTATTGAGACATGGTTTGTATTTCCAACCATATTTGTTTATTTTTTGTTATTTAACTTGACTTGTTTTTACACTTTGATTAGTTTTTTTCCTTTAGTGTTCTACCTCTCTCTGCTGATTTTAATTGTTGCTTTTCATTTCCTCTTCATGGAATATTTTGCCAAGGATGTTTTGTAGTGTTAGTTTTCTAGCTATAAATTTTCTTAACTTTTGTTCATCGTGAAAGGTTTTTATTTCATTTTTAAAGCTTAATTTTGCTGGATACAAGATTCTTGGTTGGAACCCATTATCTTTCAGAGCTTGATATATGTTGTTCCAGGATCTTTTAACTTTCAGGGTCTGTGTTGAAAAATCTGTTATCCTAATTGCTTTTCCCCTATATGTAATCTGATTGCTTTCTCTTGTGGCTTTTAAAATACTCCCCCTATTCTGTATGTTGGGAATTTTTATTATAATTTGCCTTGGTGTGGATCTGTTGTGATTTTGTACATTTAGCATCCTGTAGGTTTCTTGAATTTGATTTCCAATTCATTCGTAATGTTTGGAATGTTTTCTGATATTATTTCATTGAATAGATTGTTCACATCTTTGTTTTGGACCTCTATGCCTTCCTCTACCCCAATAACTCTTAAATTTGGTCTTTTTATGCTATTGTATATTTCTTGAATGTTCTTCTTGTGGTTTATTATCATTTTTGCTTTGTGTTCTATTTTGTTTTCAAGATGATATATTTTATCTTCATTGTCTGATGTCCTATCTTCCAAGTGGTCTACTTTGTTGCTGATGCTTTCATTTGAGCTTTCAGTTTTGTTAATTATGTCTTTCATTTCAGGAATTTATGTTTGTTTTTTTTAGAACCTTTATCTCTCTGTTGAGGTGATCTTTTGCTTCTTGGATTTGTTTATGTAGCTCATTGTTGAAGTGATCCTTCACTGCTTGTATTTGTTCTCTCATGTCTTTTTTGACTTCACAGAACATTTTATCCATGTATATCCTGAAATCTTTCTCTGTCATTTTTTCTGCTGTAGCTGCCAATGATTCTAATGGTGTGTTGTCTTGATTTGTTTATGGTACATTCTTCCCTTGTCTTTTTATGTTGCTCGTGTTTCTTCATTTCCAGCTTTGAGGGCCTGGTGTGTTATTGTTTTTACCCTATAGATTTGTATTGCTCTTGTAGGGTTCCAAGATCCCTCCTTTTTGGAGAAGGACAATGTTAACAGATCCCAATATCAACTATACATCACCTATGAACAATTTGTTTTTATTAAGATATTTACAGTTTAGTCTCAATGTTGAGAAATGTTAGATTCAATTATTATTTAAAACAAATCAGTAGTTTCATATAAAAGATTACAGTTTCTGGTGGTGGATAATGAACTCTGGGTTGGGCATAGGATGATATGCTGCTATATGGAGATCTGATCTGTGAGCCATGCCCACCAAATGTGACAGAAAGCTTTTCCAAGATTGAGTCAATCTGCTTCCAGTGCCGGGGTGTCTGGTGAGGTGGGGGAAGCTGGGCAATGGCCTTGTGCTGTGTATAGGTAGCAGCCAAGTGACCTGCATGGGAGTAGAGCACAGTCTGAAGTTCTGCAGAGGTGCTGATCAGAGATTCTGTTAAGCCGCTTGAGAGCCTTGTGTGAACCAGAACTTGGGGCTTTGGGTCCAAAGTCTGGAGTCCTACTCAAATGCAGAGGATCTGTTTTCTATGCAGGGGGCCACAGCACTGGTGATTTCTGCAAAAATCTGCTATATAGGGGTTCTCTCACACTCTCTGAGACGTTGTATTCCAACTAGGTGAGACCTGGTTCATGGAGTGACACAGAATGCTGCCTCTTTCTGGCCTGCCATCTTGAAGTCCAGTTGAAATTCTGTATTCTTGTGAATATACATGTGTATGTTGATCAATCCATTCAATATTCAATGGTATTGGTGACTGTGGATTTGTGTCTTTTTTAATCTGTTATTCTTTATGTATGCAGGCCTAAAATTCATACAAAATGCTTTAAAATTAGCATACACAAATTGATTTATTAATTCCCCCTTCTTCAAATTTATCATAGAACATAATTAACTGAAGAAAGTTTTGAGAATAAGTATAATTATGTCATTATTCATAATAATAAAAAGAAAGAACCTAAATGCTGAAAAATAAGAAAATTTAGATGAACATTTAAATATTGTGCAGCCCTTTAAAATTGTTTTTTAAATCTGCATAATTGTTTATATTGCAGAGAAAATAACAATATACACATTATAACAACATTCCAGATATTTCCCCATGATCTCCTGTTTTAAGAGATAAGCAAAATTAAATACTTGGGAAATATTTTATATAATTATCTTATAAAAGGTTTTTGAAGCTTGCTTTGTACTTCTGTGATGCATATTTTAAAAATAATATTGGCTTTCTAGTTCCAAAAATAATATAGGATTTTTTTGGTAGCAATCTGTAAAATACAGATAAACCAAAATAAAATTTTCAAGTCACTTGTGATCTCACTATCTTGAGATAATAACTGTTGCTGTTTAGATAGAACATATATTTTAACAGTCTTCTTCTGTGTATGCATGTGTATTTATTTTTTTACAGAAATAAAATTATACTGTCCATATTTTACCTGCCCTTTGTCACTTAAATGCAAAAGTTACATCAATGGCTCCAAAAGGGAAATAGCAAAGAGGACAAGTCCAAGAACCACACACAACTCTTGCTCAGTTACACAAACTTAGAAACACTTCAAAGGAAAATAAGTCAGGAATCAACAATTCCAAATTTACCTCTGCCAAAAGAAAGAAAAAAATATAGACTTGCAAGGCACAGTCATTTTCAATTTGTTCTCCTTCTTTGGTGTAAAGTGACAATCTATGTTGAAGGTGGTTCTGGGAAAAGAGGCAATGAAGCCAGGTCAAAGCAGTTCACACCCAGTATTAGCTGTTGAGTAATTGTGCAGAGATAGTGGGAGTTGCTGAGGATTGGATCTAAAAATGTTCCTCTAAAATCTTTTATTTTGAAAGCTTGATCACTAATGCACAAAACTTCAGAGGTGGGGCTTTTAGGCAATGAGGAGAGCTATAACCTTATCAGTGATGATTCTAATGGACTGATAATTTGATTTAATGGGTGGTAACTGTATGCAGCTTATGCCTGGAGGAAGTAGGTCACTGGGGCGCATGCCCTTGAATTTTATCGTCTCCCTGGCTTCTCACTCTCTGCCTGCCTCCTGGCTGCTATGAGCTGAGCAGCATGCCCTTTCACCATGATGTTTGCCTTACCTCAAGCTCAGAGCCATGAAATCAACCAAAATAGACTAAAACTCTGAAACCATGAGCCCAAAATAAATTTTTCCTCATTAAGTCATTCTTGTCTGGTATTTTGGTCACAGTGTGAAAAAAACAGAAGTCTATAGGTCTCTATAAGTCTGATTTTTTCACTGGTTAGGAAATGAAGAAAGTTGCTCCTTTTCCTTGTTTTTTCTCAATGTTATTGAGGTGTAATTGACAAAAAAATTATATATATCTTAAGACTGTTTTCTATTGCTTCTAACAGAAATTCCACCAACAAAGGAATTTTTAAAGAAAATATATTTATTTAACTCACATTTCTAGTGGTTCAAGGGCCAATATCTGGTGATGGCCTTCTTTCTGGCACATCCCTGCGATGCAGGCTATCTAGTGCTAAGCACAGGGATTGTGTGTTTATGTACATGTGTGCATACACCTTTGTTTGTGTGTATGTGTGTCCCCTTTGGTATCGCTCCCTCTTATAAAGACACCAGGATTCAGACATGGAAGCTCCACCCTGATAACCTTATCTAACCCTAACCACAAGGGTCCATCTCTACACACCATGATACTTCACCAAGAGAATTAAACTCTGGCATGAGTTTCTGTGGGCAGGGGAAGACCAAGCCATAGTCAAATGACAGCAGTGTACAATGTGACACATCTGCCATCTCATGTTCTCAGCCAGTTCCAAGGATACAGCAATAGTAAATACCTTCACCATGAGGTACACTGGGTCTTCTTCATTTACTCATTATGAAACTGAAAGTTTGTGCCTTTGACCAACTTTCTTGTCCACTGCCCTTTTCCTGCCAATCTATTGCCTTTTGCCCTCTGCTGCTGAGTTCAACATTTTTAGATGCTACATATACACCTAAAACCATGCAGTGTTTATCTTTTATGCCTGGCTTATTTCACATAGTGTGTTTTCCAGCTTCATCCATGTTGTCAGAAACGGCAGGATTTCCCCCATTTTAAAGGCTGTCAAGTACTATTCTGTCATATGTGTGTGATATGTGTGGAGTGTGTGTCAACCTCTGACCATCCTGCAGGCTGAATGTGAATATGGAGGAGGGAGAAAGAAGTATGCATAAAATTTAGGGGGCTTTCTTGTCTTGGTTTTTCCACAGACTCCATGTTCTTTCTCTTTATTTCTTCCTTCAGTTAGCTAGGACACATCCTTAAGGGACCTCTTAGGAAATGTTAGGTGGGGATCAAGGTCTGGATCCTTGCTATCTTCTGTCCTGACCCTGACTGTGGCATCTTTAGACACCAGTAGGACCTGCAGGTGGGGATCATGGGCAGCATCCTCACTCCATCTTCACCAGCTCATCCCTCTGGCCCCACATTTAAATACCCCATCCCATAAAGCCACAGCCTAGAAGTCACCAGCCCATCATCAGCACAGTTAATCATGGGGGCAAGACTGGCTCCCTGTCCCCCAAGCTCAGCCAAACCTCTCACTGAGCTTTTTTCCCTCTCACTTTCTATGAAGTTGTGCTTCTAACCTCACCAACTAGAACTTCCATTTTCAAAGTTGTGTATCTGTAATAGTGAGAGCCTATGTCTTCTGTTGTGTTATTTTCTTGCATAAGTGAGCCTGCTACTATAAGCTGCATATTATTTTTTTTTATCAACTAAAGGAGGTGATGATTCTTAATTTCCACGTTTTTTTTTTTTTTTTTTTTTTTTGAAGGACATTGGGTGACTAAAGGGACTGGCTTCTGCCATGTTTCTCTTGACTTAAACACTCAGGGGCCACTCCAGGGGAACTGGGTTGCACGAAATAACCACACAAGAGACAGAAATAACTTTTTCTTTAGGGGTGCTCTGATGGCTCCTCTGACCTTAAGGGTCTGCAGAAAGAGAGCGAGTGAGCATGTGCTGAGCCCTTTTATTGAGGAGAAGCCATTCAAATGAGGCAAGGGGTCAGTTTCAAGAGGCTGAGTCTAGCTTCATGATATCTGCTGTCAGCAGGTTGACTGACATCTAGGAAGGCCACACCCAAGGGAAGAGTAAGAGAAGGGGACACACAAAGGGGGCTTCCATGGAATATTCTATCCCAAACTGGACAAGGGGTTAATATCACAAAAGAATAAGTGAGCGTAGCTCAACCCATGGGACTGCAGGAAGGCATGCCTACACATGAAGACACATTTGGTCGCATTATTTCTACCCTCAATATTGGGGCTACCTTGGTGAATAGATTATTTATTTTAAACAGGAAGGAAACTAATCCTGATTGAATTTTTAAATGGGTTGACTTAGAGGCAGCATAAGAGTACATTTGTCTGATATTTCATGTGTTTTTAAACTATCTTGTCTCTTTAATCCTGAAATCTTAACAATACTTATACCTCTTTTAAGCAACCATCATTTTAATGAAGTATAACCAAAAAGGGTCCTCTGCATCTTTCATGGGAATAAATTTGTGTTTCCCCCAAGAGCTGCTGAACAAACTGGTAAAGAAGGTATAGCAATCAAATTTCAAACTGGGCTCTGCCAGCCAGGCCAGCCCCTGCCTATGTACCCAAGGGTGCTTCCAATGCAGGGCAGGGTAGCCTATGAGAAAAGAGCCTCTGCTTTTATTTTCAATTATATCATATCTTCCCCTTTGATTTAGCTAAAGACTGCAGCTCCTGAATCTTGGTTTTGGGCAAGCTAGAGAGAGAAGCTGATGGAGACCCAGGAGGACAACTGTGGCAAGAAAGAGGGAGGAGATTGTGATTGTGGATTTCAGCTGCAGTGGGAGAAAGGTCTGAATAATCTCCAGGGGAAAAGTAGGTATGGTTGGTGTGTGTGTGTGTGTGTGTGTGTGTGTGTGTTTTCACACATGGTGGGAGTGGAGTTTCATTGTTTGTTCTTTTATTATTGATTTATATGTTATGAAATTCCTGTGTGTCTAACATGTTCCTCAGTCTCCACAAACCCTCTGTCTCTGGAAAAAGCCTTCATATATATGTGAGGTATCCACCTAAAGTTAATTGTGTGAGACAATACAAGATAGTTTAGAGGGGATATGATTGGGTTATGAGAGTCTTAACTCAATCAGTGAATTTATTCCCAGATGGGATTAACTGAGCCATCACTGAAGGTGGGTAGAGTGTGGCTGGAGGAGGTGGGTCATTAGGGATGTGCCTATGGAATATATAGTTTATATCTGGGAGTGGAGTCTTTCTCTGATTATGATCCTCATATGAGCTGCTTCCCCCAGCCATACTCTTCCACTATGATATTCTGGATTACTTTGACCCCCAAAGAATGGAGTTGGTCATCTATGGATTGAGACCTCTGAAAATGTGAGTCCCCTAATAAACTTTTTCATCTCTAAAAGTGTTCTTGTTTGGTATTTTAGTCACAGCAATAAAAAGTCTGACTAAAGAAAATAAAACTAAATGCAAGAAGTAATTAATGCTAGCAAAGGGAAGATGAGACTTCAACCTGTCCAGGGGACAAGGCCTGTAGGTGGTTCAACTTACCTCTGCAGCTGACATCATGGTGTCACAGTTTCTGTGGCCAGAGGACCTACTTCACTAGTCTTCCCATTACTGAAAGGCCCAGTTTCCCCCTTAGATCTCAGCAGGCTGGTTCAGCCTTCTCCACTGACCTGCTTTGAAAGATGGAAGCAATTTTCATCTTTCAGGGGCAACATTACATGATTAAGGGCCCACCAAAGGTAACTGAATATATCAGCTGCCTAATTCTGAAATATTTATTCAGAAGGAAGGTACATTTTTAAAAAGGGGAGGCTTAAAATGTGGCTTTAAAACTTAACACTTGAGGTCAAATAGCTCTTAGAAACCTTACTAACTAAGAAGAATTAAGGAGAGAAATGAAATAGCTATTGCAAAATGTCACTCCTGTTCTCTCTCATTCATATATAGATGTATATGTAGATATATTTATATAACTATATTTAGATAGATAGGTTGGCTTTATCCGTCTGTCTGTCTATCTATCTATTTGGCATGCTATTAAGGAAGGCTAGAAAGCCTTTCTCTCTCCCAGAAAATACAAAACTTAACAGGAAGGACTATGATGTAGAAACTCAGCTGCTTTCTGAGACTTTGACCCTCCTGCCAAGTGCCTTCTCTACCTCTTTCCAGGAATTTCTTGTTTTCCATTAGTTTTTTCTCCTTCTTTTTTTGTCTGATTTCCTTAATCCCATTTATTAACCTTCTCACTCTTTGATACCCATTAATGTTTTAATGCATCTCCTGGCATGTTTACTTAGATAATTACAGATGTCTGAAAAATACACAGTGTTCTGTGGGCATTTAATTTTGCATAGATGGTGTTGTGTTTTGGGGTCTCCTGTTCTTTCCTCTTTTTCCTGCACAGTTGTTTCTGCAGTCTATCCATGTGCCTGTATGCGAATTTAACTCACTGTCTTTGATTACTCATAGCGTATGACATAGGCTATAATATGCTTGTGTTAACATTTTATGTTTCATTCTTCCACCCATGGGCAAGTACTCTGCAATATTTATTTGTGCTGCAATAAAAATCCTGTCACCTGTTTCTGCTTATTGTGCACCTGTTTTGGGTTCCCATATGGAATGACAGACAGGTCTTGTTGGGAGGTAGGGTATATACATTCTTAATTTAAGTAAGGTCCACTGGATTGCTCTGTGGAATGGCTCTACTGGTGTAGGTACACCCAAGCTATTCATTTCTACGTTTTCCTTATACCATGCAAAATTATCTAGCATTCAAAGATTTTCCCACATATGTATGCAAAATGCAATGACTGAATTCTAATTGAAGATGGGGAACTTTAGGTAGTTAATCCTTTTCATAAGAATTTTTTTCTGAGTTCATGTTTTTGCTGAAATATGTCCAGCACAGTAAGTGGAATTACTCTGCTCAGACTGTATCCCTCCTTGTATCCACACCTTTAACCACAACATCATTCTGAAATTCATTACACAAAAAGTAATGTGATTTCCTCACTCCTCTGATGGTAAGCTGAGCAGAAGTGATATAATGCCAGGTCTAGGGTGAGGTTTCAAGAACACCAAGAGTTTCTGTCCACTCTTTTGCACTTCTGCCAATGGCAGGAGAAAAATACACCCTGGGTAGTATATTGGGATTTCTATTGCACTGAGTTATCTTAACAAACCACAAATCTCATGACTTAAAGCAATATCAATTTACTCTTTTCTGTCCTGCAGTTCCAAAATGGATCACGCTGGGCTAAAATCAAGGTGTCAGCAGGACTGTGTTCCTTCTGGAGGCTCTAGGAGTATCATTTGCTTTGCCCTTTCTTGATTCTACATTGCTTGGTTTGTGGGTCCTTTTTATATCTTAAAAATATGCCACATCAGGCTGAATTCTCCTTATGCTGCTGTTTCTCTTACTTTTCCTTCTGTTGTCTGTCTTGACTTCCATCTTCTACTTTTAAGAACTCCATGATTACAATGGGCTCAGCCAATTACTTCAGGAGAGTTTAATCTTGTCTCAAAGTTATTTAGTTCACCACCTTATTTTAATCAGCAGCCTTACTTCTCCTGTGCTGTGTAACCTAACTTTTATGGGTTCTGAGGAGTAGAACATAATGGTCTCTGGGGGACCATTAATACCTACCACAGATTTGGGAGGTGAGCAGGAGGATTGCAAGTTCAAAGCCAGCCTCAGCAAAAGCAAGGTGCTAAGCAACTCAGTGAGACCCTGTCTGTAAAAAAAAATATACAAAATAGGGCTGGAGATGGGGCTCAGTGGTTGAGTGGCCCCAAGTTCAATCACCAGTACCCAAAGTGGGAGGAAAAAAAAGAGCATTGTTGATCCAACCTGAATCTAAACCCTGACCTGGAGCCAAGTGCAGCAGAGATCAACAGAGGGGCCCCAAACGACCTTCATGAACCTGGAAAAAGATGATATCTGTTATCACTGAAATGTTGAAGTTGTTTGATCTTCTTTGGCAATTGTTAACTAACTCATCTACAGACAAACTCAGCTTAAAATTTTAACCTGATTTTGTGAGAAGCCAAAAATTTTCTGACAATTTCTCATTGTCTTTTCTGTGCTAACATGCATATTATTTCATCCTTTTCCATAGGATCTTCATTTATATAATGATGCTAGATTGCTGTCAGTTCTGATCACTGCCATCTTTTTTTAGAGCAAAAATTGTCTTCCTCAGAATCCCTTCTGTCACAAGGCTCTGGGTCAGAATTTGACAATGAGTAGTACTGCAATAAAATTTTGAAGGCAGAAGAGAAGTAATAGTCTTTAATCTGTGAAGGCAGCTGCAAATAAGGAAGTGGGCAGAGGAGAGATACTTTGCATCTTCCATCCAGTCATGAGTACTGTTCTTTTCAGCATCTCAGGCTGAGTTTTTCCGGGTGGCTTCCCAATCTGTCCTTCCCCAAACTCTTCCAATAGTTTAAAAGCTACCTTCCTTGTGTAAAGCTATGGAATGCATGAAATGAAGTATCTTCTTGATAACTAGACAGAAACAATGTCAATAGACATTAATTGAGGACATACTACTTGTCAATCAGTATATATGGTGCTTTCTGGTTGATTTTAATCCCTATCCCTTTAAGTTGTTATTTCTACATGGACCTAACATTTGACCACATTCTCTTCATTCCAAGAGACTAAGACAATATTTTCATGTTAATCATATTATTACATCTGGTATTATGTTGTCTTTAGTCATCTTTCAGTACATATGATTAGTTACTACTTCCATACCATCTATATGTGAAGTGAATTATTAGGAAGGACCTTATGATCAATACCTGCCCAATACTATTCAATATAGTCTTCCAGGTGAAAGCAAAAACATTGCAATAACCCAGCTTTTAAATCCCCTGAAAAATAACCACTTTCTTAGTTTATGTTACAGTCATCTGTGGGTTACAATCAAATAATTTATAAAATTTTTAAAAATTTTACTGAAATAAAAACAAGATTTAAATAAATGTTACCATTCAATTTATTGAAGTCACTTGTGCTACATTTAAAAATATAACAAATTCTTAATGTTCATATTCAATTCTTGTGCACAATGATGTCAATACAAATTTTGATTCTTCACATTTACTGGAATTTATAATTGTTGACACTTGGCATTTGTTATTATGTTAATATTTGGTTTGTCATTTCTCATAAAGCACATGTATATGATGTGCATGGTTGGCCAGCTTGATGTATGTCTATTTCTATCATATACTCTATCATATTTTATAAATGAAATGATAAGATTTGGATTATGATTATTTTTTTAAATGTATGCAATTTTTATTTGTCAACTTAAAATAATAAATAAATCACCAGCTAAGGCATCTGTATGAAAATTTAAAAATCACCAAAACCCTTCAGCTTTGGTAGAGTACATTCTTCACTGCACTGGTAGGTGCATCTTTTTTTTTTTATTGGTTGTTCAAAACATTACAAAGCTCTTGACATATCATATTTCATGCATTAGATTCAAGTTGGTTATGAACTCCCAATTTTACCCCAAATACAGATTGCAGAATCATATCTGTTACACATCCACATTTTTACATAATGCCCTATTAGTAACTGTTGTATTCTGCTACCTTTGCTATCCCCTACTATCCCCCCTCCCCTCCCCTCCCATCTTCTCTCTCTACCCCATCTACTGTATTTCATTTCTCTCCTTGTTTATTTTCCCATTCCCCTCACAACCTCTTATATGTAATTTTGTATAACAATGAGGGTCTCCCTCCATTACCATGCAATTTCCCTTTTCTCTCCCTTTGCCTCCCACCTCATGTCTCGGTTTAATGTTAATATTTGGTTTGTCATTTCTCTTTTTCTTCCTGCTCTTCCTCCCTGCTCTGTTCTTAGTTGCTCTCATTATATCAAAGAAGACATTTGGTATTTGTTTTTTAGGGATTGGCTAGCTTCACTAAGCATAATCTGCTCTAGTGGCCATCCATTTCCCTGCAAATTCCATGATTTTGTCATTTTTTAGTGCTGCGTAATGCTCCATGGTGTATAAATGCCACATTTTTCATCCATTCATCTGTTGAAGAGCATCTGGGTTGGTTCCACAGCCTAGCAATTGTGAATTGTGCTGCTATGAACATTGATGTGGCAGTATCCCTGTAGTACGCTCTTTTAAGGTCTTCAGGGAATAGTCCAAGAAGGACAATAGCTGGGTCAAATGGTGGTTCCATTCCCAGCTTTCCCAGAAATCTCCATACTGCTTTCCAAATTGGCCGCACCAGTTTGCAGTCCCACCAGCAATGTACAAGAGTACCCTTTTCGCCACATCCTCGCTAGCATTTGTTGTTGTTTGACTTCATAATGGCTGCCAATCTTACTGGATGGAGTGAGATGGTATCTTAGGGTGGTTTTGATTTGCATTTCTCTGACTGCTAGAGATGGTGAGCATTTTTTCATGTACTTGTTGATTGATTGTATGTCCTCTTCTGAGAAGTGTCTGTTCAGGTCCTTGGCTCATTTGTTGACTGTGTTATTTGTTATTTTATTGTCTAATTTTTTGAGTTCTTTGTATACTCTGGATATTAGGGCTTTATCTGAAGTGTGAGGAGTAAAAATTTGTTCCCATGATGTAGGCTCCCTATTTACCTCTCTTATTGTTTCTCTTGCTGAGAAAAAACTTTTCAGTTTAAGTAAGTCCCATTTGTTGATTCTTGTTATTAACTCTTGTGCTATGGGTGTCCTATTAAGGAATTTGGAGCCCGACCCCACAATATGTAGATGGGAGCCAACTTTTTCTTCTATCAGACGCAGAGTCTCTGATTTGATATCTAGCTCCTTGATCCACTTTGAGTTAACTTTAGTGCATGGCAAGAGGAGGGGATTCAGTTTCATTTTGTTGCATATGAATTTCCAGTTTTCCCAGCACCATTTGTTGAAGATGCTATCCTTCCTTCATTGCATGCTTTTAGCTCCTTTATCAAATATAAGATAGTTGTAGCTTGTGGATTACTCTCTGTGTCCTCTATTCTGTACCATTGGTCCACCCGCCTGTTTTGGTACCAGTACCATGCTGTTTTTGTTACTATTGCTCTTAATATAGTTTGAAATCTGGTATCGCTATACTGCCTTGATTCACACTTCCTGCTTAGAATTGCTTTTGCTATTCTGGGTCTTTTGTTTTTCCATATGAATTTCATGATTGTTTTATCTATTTCTACAAGAAATGCCGTTGGGATTTTGATTGGCATTGCATTAAACCTATACAGAACTTTTGGTAATATCGCCATTTTGATGATGTTAATTCTCCCTATCCATGTACAGGGTATATTTTTCCATCTTCTAAGATCTTCTTCTACTTCTCTTTTTAGGGTTCTGTAGTTTTCATTGTATAGATCTTTCACCACTTTTGTTAGGTTGATTCCCAAGTATTTTATTTCTTTTTGAGGATATTGTGAATGGAGTGTTTTTCCTCATTTCCATTTCAGAAGTTTTGTCGCTGATATACAGAAATGCCTTTGATTTATGCGTGTTGATTTTATATCCTGCCACTTTGCTGAATTCATTTATTAGTTCTAGTACTTTCTTTGTAGACCCTTTTGGGTCTTCTAGGTATATAATCATGTCATCTGCAAATAGTGATAATTTAAGTTCTTCTTTTCCTATTTTTATGCCTTTAATTTCTTTCGTCTAATTGCTCTGGCCAGTGTTTCGAGAACTATATTGAATAGAAGTGGTGATAGAAGGCATCCCTGTCTTGTTCCAGATTTTAGAGGGAATGCCTTCAATTTTTCTCCATTGAGAATGATGCTAGGCTGAGGCTTAGCATATATAGCTTTTACTATGTCAAGGTAAGTTCCTGTTATCCCTAGTTTTTCTAATGTTTTGAACATAAAGGGATGCTGTACTTTGTCGAATGCTTTTTCTGCATCTATCGAGATGCTCATATGGTTCTTATCTTTAAGTCTATTGATGTGGTGTATAACATTTATTGATTTCCATATATTGAACCAGCCTTGCATCCCAGGGATGAATCCTACTTGATCATGGTGCACAATTTTGTTGATGTGCCTTGGTATCCGATTTGCCAGAATCTTATTGAGGATTTTTGCATCTAGGTTCATCAGAGATATTGGTCTGTAGTTTTCTTTCTTTGAGGTGTCTTTGTCGGGTTTCGGAATCAGGGTGATGTTGGCCTCATAGAATGAATTTGGCAGAGGTCCATCTTTTTCTATTTCCTGAAATAACTTGAAAAGTATTGGTAATAATTCTTCTTTAAAGGTTTTGTAAAAATCTGCTGTATACCCGTCTGGTCCTGGGCTTTTCTTGGTTTGTAGACTTTTGATTGCTTCTTCTATTTCATCCATTGTTATAGGTCTGTTTAAGTTGTGAGTATCCTCCTGACTCAGTCTGGGCAAATCATATGACGTAAGAAATTTATCGATCTCTTCACTATCTTCTATTTTATTGGAATATAGTTTTTCAAAATAATTTCTAATTGTCTTCTGTATTAATAAGTCCCATTTGTTGATTCTTTAACTATTGTGCTATAGGTATCCTATTAAGAAATTTGGAGCCCGACCCCACGAGATGGAGATTAGGGACAACTTTTTCTTCTACTAGATTTAGTGTCTCTGGTTTGATTCCTAGTTCCTTGATCCATTTTGAGTTAACTTTTGTGCCTGGTGAGTGAAAGTGATTCAAATTCATTTTGTTGCATATGGATTTCCAATTTTCCCAGCACCATTTGTTGAAGATGCTATCCTTTCCCCATTGCATGCTTTTAGCACCTTTGTCTAATATAAGGGAGTTGTAATTTTGTGGATTGGTCTCTGTGTCCTCTACTCTGTATCATTGGTCTACCCGCCTGTTTTGGTACCAGTACCATGCTGTTTTTCTTACTATTGCTCTATAGTATAGTTTGAAATCTGGTATTGTTATACCACCACTTTCACTCTTCCTGCTTAGGAATGCTTTAGCTATTCTGGGTCTTTTATTGCTCCAGATGAATTTCATGATTGCTTTTTCTATTTCTGTGAGGAATGCCATTGGGATTTTGATTGGCACCGCATTAAACCTATAGAGTACTTTGGATAGTATGGCCATTTTAATGATATTAATTCTGCCTATCCATGAACAAGGTATATCTTTCCATCTTCTAAGATCTTCTTCTATTTCCTTCTTTAGTGTTCTGTAGTTTTCGTTGTAAAGGTCTTTCACCTCTTTTGTTATGTTGATTCCCAAATATATTTTTTTGAGGATATTGTGAATGGGGTGGTTGTCCTGATTTCCATTTCAGAGGATTTGTCACTGATATACAGGAATGCCTTAGACTTATGAGTGTTGATTTTATATCCCGCCACTTTACTGAATTCATTAACTAGTTCTAGAAGTTTTTTGGTAGAACATTTTGGGTCCGTTAGGTATAGGATCATGTCATCCTCAAATAGTGCTAATTTCAGTTCTTCTCTTCCTATTTTTATGCCTTTAATTTCTATTGTCTGGCCAGTGTTTCAAGAACTATGTTGAATAGGAGTGTTAAGAGGGCATCCCTGCCTTGTTCCAGATTTTAGAGGGAATACCTTCAATTTTCCTCCATTTAGAATGATGCTAGCCTGAGGCTTAGCATAAATAGCTTTTACAATGTTGAGTAAGTTTCTGTTTTCCCTAATTTTTCTAATGTTTTGAACATAAACTGATGTTGTATTTTATCAAATGCTTTTTCTGTGTCTATCAAGATGATCATATGGTTTTTATCTTTAAGTCTATTGATGTGGTGGATTACATTTATTGATTTCTGTATATTGAACCAGCCTTGCATCCCAGGGATAAATCCTACTTGATCATGATGCACAATCTTTTGATATATTTTTGTATCTGATTTGCCAGAATTTTATTGAGGATTTTTGCATCTATGTTCATTAAGATATTGGTCTGTAGTTTTCTTTCTTTGAAATGTCCTTATCTGTTTTAGGAATCAGGGTGATGTTGGCCTCATAAAATGAATTTGGAGGTACTCCCTCTTTTTCTATTTCACAAAATAGCTTGAGAAGTATTGGTATTAGTTCTTCTTTAAAGGTTTTATAAAACTCTGCTGTGTACCCATCGGGTCCTGGGCTTTTCTTGGTTGGTATTCTTTTGATGGCTTCTTCTATTTACTCAATTGATATTGGTGTGTTTAAATTGTGTATATCCTCTTGACTCAATCTGGGCAGATCATGTGACTTAAGGAATTTATCGATGCCTTCACTATCTTCCATTTTATTGGCGTCTAAGTTTGCAAAATAATTTCTAATTATCTTCTTTATTTCTGTAGTGTCTGTTGTGATATTTCCTTTTTTATCTCATATGCTAGTAATTTGAGTTCTCTCTCTTCTTCTCTTCATTAGCATAGCTAAGGGTCTGTCAATCTTAATTATTTTTTCGAAGAACCAACATTTAGTTTTGTCAATTTTTTCAATTGTTTCTTTTATTTCAATTTCATTGATTTCAGCTCTGATTTTAATTATTTCTTGCCTTCTACTGCATTTGCTGTTGTTTTGTTCATCTTTTTCAAGGGCTTTGAGATGAAGTATGAGATCATTTATTTGTTGGTTGTTCCTTTTTTTTGAGGAATGAGCTCCAAGCAATGAATTTTCGTCTTAGAACAGCTTTCACTGTGTCCCATAGATTCTGATATGTTGTATCTGTGTTTTCATTTATC
This sequence comes from Marmota monax, assembly GCF_021218885.2. Lineage (NCBI taxonomy): Eukaryota > Metazoa > Chordata > Mammalia > Rodentia > Sciuridae > Marmota > Marmota monax. The sequence continues at coordinate 64,859 of NW_026695057.1, forward strand.
TCAATTAATTTTTTAATTTCCTCCTAGATGTCTTCTGTAACCCATTGATTGTTCAGTAACATATTGTTCATTCTCCAAGTGATGTAGGGTTTCCCCCTTCTTCTTTTATTGTTAATTTCCAGTTTCATTCCATTATGATCAGATAAGATGCATGGTATTATCTCTACTCCTTTATAATTGCTAAGAGTTGCCCTATGGCATAATATATGGTCTATTTTTGAGAAGGATCCATGTGCTGCTGAGAAAAAAGTATATCCGCTTGTTGATGGTTGATATATCCTATATATGTCAGTTAAATCTAGGTTATTAATTGTGTTATTGAGTTCTATAGTTTCTTTATTCAACTTTTGTTTGGAAGATCTGTCCAGGGGTGAGAGAGGTGTATTGAAATCACCTGTAATTATTGTGTTGTGGTCAATTTGTCCCTTGAACTTGTGGAGGGTTTGTTTTATGAATATAGCAGCACCATTGTTTGGGGCATATAAACTGATAATTGTTACGTCTTGTTGGTGAATGGTTCCCTTTAACAGTATATAGTGTCCTTCTTTATCCCTTTTGATTAATTTACGCTTGAAGTCGATTTTATTTGATATGAGTATAGCCACCCCTGCTTGCTTCCGAGGTTCATGTGCATATTATGATTTTTCCCAGCCTTTCACCTTCAGCCTGTGTGTGTCTTTTCCTATCAGATGAGTCTACTGAAGGCAGCATATTGTTGGATGTGCTTTTTTAATACAGGTTGCTAACCTATGTCATTTAATTGGTGAGTTTAAGCCATTAACATTTAGGGTTACTATTGATATATGGTTTGTACTTCCAGTCATGTTTGTTTATTTATTTAATTATTTTTAAAATTTGGTTTGTTTTTCCTCTTTTTAAAGTTTTTCATCCCCTCCCCCTTTACTGAGGTACTACCCACTCTTGTTTTTTGTTGTTGTTTTTCATTTCCTCTGCGTGCAGTGTTATGCCCAAAATGCTTTGCATTGCAAATTTTCTGGCTACGAATTCTTTTAACTTTTGTTTATCATGGAAGGTTTTTATTTCATTGTCAAACCTGAAGCTTATTTTTGCTGGATACAAAATTCTTGGTTGGCACCCATTATCTTTCAGTGTTTGAAAAACGATGTTCCAGGATCTTCTCGCTTTCAGTGTCTGTGATGAGAAATCCACTGTTAACCTAATTGGTTTACCCCTAAATGTAATCTGCCTCCTTTCTCTTGTGGCTTTTAATATTCTCTCATTTTTCTGTATGTTGGATATCTTCATAACAATGTGTATTGGAGTTGGTTTATTGTGATTCTGTATGTTTGGTGTGGTGTAGGCTTCTAGGATTTGTAAATCTGTTTCATTCTTCATGTCTGGAAAGTTTTCTAAAATTATTACATTTAATAGATTGCTCATTCCTTTGTTTTGGACCTCTATACCTTCCTCTATCACAATGACTCTTATTTTTTTTTATGATATCCCATATCTCTTGGATGTTTTGCTCATGATTTCTTACCAACCTTTCTGAGTTGACTAGACTCTTTTCGAGATGATATATTTTGTCCTCATTGTCTGATGTTCTGACTTCTACTTGGTCAACTCTACTGGTGATCCTTTCATTTGATTTTTTAATTTGGTTTATGCTTTCCTTCATTTCTAGGATTTCTGTTTGGTTTTATTTTATTACCTCTATATCCCTGTAGAATTGTTCATTTGCTTTTTGAATTTGTTTGTGTAATTCATTTTTGAGGTGTTCTTTCATTGCTTGCATTTGCTGTCTAATGATCTCTTTAAGATTCCATTCCATCTGAGTCAGGTATGCCTTGAGTTCTTTATTTGACCATTTTTCTGATGCATTTAGCATCTTGTATAAATTTCAGATGTCCTGCATTGTTTGTGCTCCTTTTCTTCTTTTTTTCATGGTGCTCATGTTTCTTTCCAGTTCTGTTTGACTGCTGTGTTATTATTTTCTCCTATAAAATTGTTTTGGTTTTATAGAGCTCCAAGATCTCTCCTTTGCGTTGGGAGACAATGTTTAGAGATGTTGGATTTAATTGTGATTTAAAGTAAATTCATTAGTTTCATTAAAGGCCTACTACAGATTTTGCTGGCATATAGAGAATTGAGGTTTGAACTTAGGATTTTATGTTAAGGTCGGGAGATGTGATAGCATGGACGTTAGTATATCTTAGTTTCTTTGGGTGGTTGCTCAAATGCAGGTGGATATTAACAAGAGAATAGACAGGAGTACTTGGGGGTAGTTAAGGGCTTAGGCAGACTATAGACCATCTCGTAACATTCATCTATTCGCATTTAGTAAATTACATGTAATCAGAGTGGTCATGCTTGGGAGGAAAGATAGGGAAAAGGTAAGAAAGCAAACCAAGAAAGAGAGAGGGAGAGAAGAAAGAGAAAAAAATGGAAAAGAAAAAGAAATGATAAAAAATAATAAAGTAAAATAAAAGTTACAATGAAAAAAAATGCACTGTTAGGCTTCAATTTTCTTCAATTCCAGTATGTGGAGCTGTGCTTTCTGGACCAAGATTTTGCCCTCGGGCTGTTCTATCCCTGAACATGCTGCAATGGGGTATGATCTGTTGGAGGCTGTTGATGGTGACGTCAGCTCTCCAATATGGTGATCACTGGCTTCCTCCCTTGGGGTGTCTGGTGTGGGGGGCAGATCTGGACCTTTTCTCTCCCCATCTCAATCCCAGATCTCAGCCTGGAGCACTGTGAGGGCACAGTTGGCAGGATCCCACAGAATCTGTAGCACTGTTTCTCTGCATTGCTGGCATGTCAGCACGTAGGCTTCTGCTATGGGGCAGGCCACTGATCAGTCAGCCTGAATCTCTGGGCAAATGGTTCACTTGCCATTGAGCCACGATAACTGATCCTCAGGTGTTGAAATTCTTCCTCTAGGTTTCAGTGCACCCCAATTTTGCTGGACATTCCTAACAAGATAGCTTCTGGCTGTTCTAAACTTGCTAATCACCTGCACAGTGATGTGGTACACGGGGATGTCACACTCTATTCTCTACCATCTTGATCATTTCCATTTCCTGGCTTACAGGATGCTTACTTCTTTTTTCCTGATATTTTTTTTTTCAGCTCCTGTGTTGTGCAGAAACCTGGGTCTCCTGATCTAGGACTGGAAGCATAGAAATGGATTCATTTTTTTGGCAGGCCCCCGAAACAAAAGGCCTTTGCAACACTTTTTAAGATATCTTACTGGATACTAGAATTCTGTGGAGCATGATTTCCATAAAAATGCTGCAAAATAGGCTTTCAGAAAACCTTTTAATGATAAAGGGTACAGATCAAAATAGCTCCCTCTCAATAAGAGAAATCTGCCTCATTGCAGCCTGAGTTAATATTATCTGTGAGCCTGAGACAGGAACTCAGCAGGAGAGTTAGATATAGTCAGGAACTATCAAAGGCCTAAGAACCCAAAGGGCATTGTGACTGCTCTTTGGTGAACGTATTTATTACAGGCAACCTTCCTTTTTCATTTCAAAAGCACAATGCATCCAGACTACAGACCTCTCTTCTCTTACTGCTGTATTGTAACAATAATCATGTGATGAAACTGGTTCCATCTAACTCTGACAGTTCACACAAGGATGTTGATTTCATGCCAGTTTTGAACTAGAATATGTTACTCAAAATTAAACTAAGGGAGTCTGTATCTATAGTCTGCAGTTTTCTTTAAGTTTTAATCCCCAAAACAGTACCAAAATTTTAAAGTGAAATGGGGAAGGATAATATTTTTTATATATTAGCCACTACATTTCTGGTTCTTGTATTTTTCTGTTCCCTGTGACCTTAGGCCTTATTTCATTTTGTAAACTTCATATCCTAAAATTACTACCTTAAGGGAAAGAACTTTGGAGATCTTAAAAAAGAGCCAAAGATACTGGCTATCCTGGCCATAGTTGCAATGAAGAATGCAGCAGAATAAGGAAGAGGACAGAAGGCCAAAGACCATGTTGAAAGGAAAGGTCTGTGGGTACAGAACTGGAGAGTCAGACGAGTGATCAGCTGACAGGAAGGGCATCTGCACCTGGGAACTGTCTCTTGCCCACTGAGCAAGCGCAGTCTATCAACACTGAAAACCACATGGATGCCAAGAAATTACTGCACCCATCACATTTCCATTTGAGGGAGCCTAAAACATTGTACAGAGTGAGCATTCCTAATCTGAAATTAAAAGATCTGAAATGCCCCCAAATTGAAACTTTTTGAGTGTTGATATGATGCCACAGCTGACCTCATGTCAAAATGCATGAGCACTCAAAATATTATGCAAAATTACCTTCAAGTATGTGTATGGGTGGTATATGTAATGTAAATGACTTTTGCATTTAGACTCGGTTCCCTTATCCAAAATATTTCATTATATAATATGCAAATATTTCAAAATACAAATATATCTGGTTCCAGATGTGAGATAAAAGATTCTTAACCTATATAAAGATGGCCAGTTAAGCATGATTTCCATTGGTGTCAAAGGATGACCTCCCAATGTTCTCTCACATTTTGACATTCAATAACAGGGATTCCCATCTATGGCCTGGGATTTTACCTTCAGTCTTATTTTATGTGAATAACCCTTCTTTCAGCAGCCCAGATCCCTTCAAGGACAGAAGGGGTTTGTACTTGTGTAGACTGACTAGCATTTCCTCAAAAATCTCACAATAAATCCAATTAAAGCCCAAACCCATCTCATCCTGGATTACTGGTATTTCTGCCTCTTGGCAAACAAAGGATGATATTTGCTTTGAGAATTGTGTTTCTAAAATACACTAACACATTGCTTGACTGAAGGACTATACCTTTTACTGTTTAAAATTAATTTTCAATCTCATATGAATTAAAAAACCCCAAGAATCTTTAACTAGAAGTGGCAGCTCACGCTTGTAATCCCAGCAGCTCCAGAGGCTGAGGCAGGAGGATCAAAGTTTAAAGCCAGCCTCAGCAACACCAAGGCACTAAGCAACTAAATAGACCTTGTCTTTAAGTAAAATACAAAAAAAAGGGCTGGGGATGTGGCTCAGTGGTTGAGTGCCCCCAGAGTTCAATCTCCAGTACCTCCCCCCACTAAAAAAATCTCTGGCTGTAGTTTAAAAATGTAAAACACAAGATGGTTTTCCAGGATTGTGCTTCTCAGGAAGAATTATTACGATTAACTAGGATAGGGATATGCTGTTATGTCCAAAGACATTCTGTGAGCCACATCATGCCTGATACCATTAGTCTTCCCTTAATGGCACGTGCTATACACAGCTCCACCTTCCAAATACCCAAACAACTGTATTTCTCTCCAGTGAAGAACCACAGGGTCCACATTCTAATATTATTGTGAAAAATGTTCAGTTTAGAACTGATGAATGTGCTATTCATCTCCTCTGATTCAGGTTCCATTTTTGCCTCTTGCTTTGCATCTATATAAACCTTGAAATAATCTAAGTATGTATATTTGGAAGTATTTCCATTTTATGAGAGCAACTGGAGTCCCTAGGATATTTGAAATAGCTAAACTTTCATCTAGCTTCCTGAAAATGCTGGGGCATTTTCATTTTTATTTATACCATTAACTTTTTCTACATGATCAACTTTCCTTGTTACATTTTCTTTCATGTCACATGTATCTTTCCCAGAACAGCAGATGAAAAGCTATGGAAATACTATTGAGTATTGAACATATTTTTGGAAAGTATCTTTTTCTTTATATTCACATATCCTGACTCTTATTTATATTTATGCATAAAGTTTGGTTGAAAAGATTTGTGCACAATAATAATCTTTTTTTTTTTTTTTTTTTTTTGCATGTATGAAGACCAGGCTGCTATTTGAAGCAGTATCCGGGACCTGAAAAGAAGATAATGCTATAACATGCATTTCAATAGAACTCATAAGCATTCTTTCTCCCATTTATCACCTTCACAGCCACAGTGATCACATGTCTTTGTTTCTTAGTAAACATGCTAATTGGAAACTAATTTGAAGAGGGCCCTTGGAAAGACTGTGTTGCTTCATGTGGACCACCTCTTATGACAGACCTGGGAAAGACTTTCCTTTTCATAAATGGACAAGGGTCTCTCCCTTTTTGGGCTCAACATCGAGCCATTTGAGAACAGAGTGGTAAAGTGGTAACTGTATCTATTTCTTACACAGATCAATAATTGAATCTCTAAATCTTTATAGTTGCCTAACTGTAATAAATTCAGGAACACTTTCAGAGACTCAGCTTTTTAATCTATAAAATAAACTTAAGATCTGCCATGTCTATTTCAGAAAGTTGTTACACTTTTCAAATGAGACAGTAACTCACAAGAATGTACATGGGATACCAGGTAAAATTCTATATGTGCATATAAAAATACATGTGCTAAATTGGCTACAGAGAAAGGGAGACAGGAATTCACATATTTGTTAACTAAAAAACACATGGAAAACTAATTTAATTAAAAATTGACTAGATTTATAACACCTACCCTTTATAATGCAAAAGGCAACTCCAACTATACACCATGCCTCCTCTGAGCTGCTTGCATTTCTATTCTGTTTGGGTTATTTTTCTCCATCATATTAGGATTCGTAGTCAGAGTCTAGTAGGGTATGGGTTAGTGTCAGGGATTCAGTATTTTGAATGGAAAATAGGAAAATGAATCCAATGTGTATGCAAATATGTGCTACACAAAAATTTTCCCACTCTCATTCAGAACAATGCCTTGACATTACCTTCGCCCCAAGTAAGACACAATTAGAGGAGAAGAGTTAGAAAATCTGTGAATACATATCTGGAATGGAAAATGCTCAGGAGTTCACAACCTTGGAGGTGGTAGAGGACTTTCCAAAAGTAAGGGACAGGGTAAACACTCCACAAACATGGAGCTCTGCTGGCCTAAAGACTTCTTGAGAAACTGCCTCTGAGGTTGGGCACTTGAAATATATGTTATTGTCAGGAGCTTTAGCTTCCTTTGTAGTGAGACCATCAAAGCTGGGTCTGCATCTATGTGACCTGGAGGACATGGTTTCTTATTTTCCAATGAACATGAGGCAGCAGTGCTGAATTCTCTCTTTGTAGGTAAACTGTGGTCACCGGGGGCTAAGTGTCTCCCCGTGTGGACTGTGAAGCCATTTGGTCATCCTCCACTTTTCATGGTGTTTCTGGCTGCTGCACTGGGAGTTTGGTATTGGCTTCACGAAATACAAGGAGTTCAACTGGGACACAGTGCTGGAGGGAGTTCTGTCTTGTGTGGTGGGTCAGGGTCTGCAGGACAATGCACCAACCAGGCTTCTATCCCACATAGCTTGCCCCCTTGACCATAGCAACCTGATTCTAAACATTGCCCTGAAACCTCTCCATATAACAAGATGCCTTTGCATATAAGGGTCTGCTGGCTGCACCATGTCAGTCACAAGCCATTTGGAAGCCAATGGCAGATCCACATGGCCCCACCACAGATGTTTTATCACACACCTGCACACCACTGCTCTAGGCCCACTACTCAGCAGGCTCCAACTTACTGGCATCTCTGTTCTACACCATTTTCATGAAACCCAGTCAATCAAGGCACTGTCTGGTACACTCATGATCAGCAACAGGACATCCAAAGGTTCTCCAGTGCCACCTGGTCATGGGAATTTCAAAAATTTCATGGTATTTATGTAGCCATTTTTCAAGGATGAAGTTGGAGGTACTGTGGGTTTCAATTCATTCAGGAACCATTAAATGGTGAGGAAGCTCATTTCAATGAAAGCTCTGGAGAACTCTACAGGCAAGGCTTCCCAAAGAGTGGCCAAAAGGTCACATGAAGCCAGGCCCATTGAGGTCTACAATGTGAGGTCCATGTGTGTTTTGACTCTCAATTATGGCTGCCAAGTCTTTAAGAATCAAAGCATGTGATATCCTGGCTGAGATTCCCAGTGCTCTGTGGAAAGCCACCCTGGGCCTAGATCTCAGTTTCCAAGGGCGACTCTCATGCGTGGCCTCCTAAAACCCCAACACAATTCCAGAGTTCCAGAACTCAGTCTCTAAAGGGAGTCCCACCAGATTTCAAGCCCAGGTGGACCCAGTCATCTCTTCCAATTGCCACACAAATGACCACAATTAAAACTAAAACACTCCCACATGGCCCTCATCTTCGTCCATATAGACACTCATCATAACCTCTGGCTGGAGGTTTCCATGAGGGGCGCAGCCCAAGACAGTGTCCAAAATAAGCTCCCTTGCCCCTCATTTGCCAAAAGTCAGGGTGGCCTGGACACCCTTCCTGTGAACCAGGAGTGATCAAATAGGCCTGCCATTAATACTGCTCTGCTTCTCCAATTTGAGGCCTACTGACTGTGGGGTATAGATTCTTTGTGTGAATTGGAGTCATGAGAAAACCCAAGCACCTATGGGCTAGCCTCTGCAGGGCTTTGAAGAACTCATTTGACCCAAAGGATCCCTATTCTCACTTGATGGAGGTCAGGTACCTTACAGAGGAAGGCGAGAGACTTCATCCACAATGACTGCTCTTTTTGCCATTTTGGTTTTGGATGCACACATGGGATCTTTCTTTAGATCCATCAGGTGCTGAGAATCTAAGCCACAGCCTCACACAGGGCCAAGAGGCTGATTCAGACACATCCCTTTCCAAAGCAATTAAGCAAAGAACCACAGGTGATGCCCATTCATTTCCCTTTGAAAATTGTTTTCTTCAGGCTTCACAAAGGGGTGGCCTGAGGCAAAGACCTTCCTGACATTCAGGGCAACAGAACAATAGGTAAGCAAAAGGCCCAAAGCAGGGTTTCTCCACTGAGACTTTACTGGTCACACTGATATCTGAGTTTTCTGAGATGCTCCCCATTCCCTTCAGCTATCCAGTACATGGCCATGTCACAGAGCTTGGAGGTGGTACATATCTTGGACACAAAACCATGAGCCTATTCTGGAGAGTGGCCAGAATTCAGGAAGAAAACAGGAACTTAGGAAGATAGTAGGTGTTGCCCATTGATAAGGCAAGCCCCAGTCCATTCATAAATTGGGCAGGATGAATGCTGGGAAACTTTCTACTAGACAGGACACATCCATAGATGCATTCTCTTTTCTAATGTCTACAACCACGGACACAGTGGGATACACAGACATAAAAACACTTGCCTTGTCAAACGACTTACTAGAAACAGTCCACTCCAAAACAAACAAACTGCCTTTCCTACCTATTCTCAGAACATGAGACAAAACCACAAACTCACACCCACACCCACCAAGGCACATCCTTCCCCCAAGTAGGTCTGTGACTATCTGGAGTGTCGTCTGACTGGTGGGCCATACTATGTTCCCCCGAAATGGCCTGTCCTGTCTCAGATGTGGTCTCCTTGGCCAACTCTGTGAAGTTGTCAGGAGCCAGCAGTGAGCCACTACCTGCTTTCTCAGGAAAGGCCCCTCTTCAGAGCTTCCCTGGCATTTGGCCATCCTCACATCAGTAGGTACCAAGAAAGACTGACTCTGTCCTTGATAAATCCAAACAAGTGAGCCCACTGGGACTGGGACTGGGACTGGCTCTGGGTGCCTGGCTTCCAGGATCCCAAGTTCAGAGAGTTCCATCACCAAGGAAGTGAGGTGAGGTCACTTTCTTAAGGAACTGAATGAGGTCACTGCCTTGGCAACCACTTTGTCCTAACAGTTGCTTCCAAGGTTCTCATGAGATGGAGGCTGCCCCTACTTCCTGTGACACTTTCACAAGGTAGAATGGTACATCAACCATAGGAACCCGGGAACAGCTCTCCAGACAGGCCTGGTTTGGTCCATCTTCTCTACATTAAGAAGAGAGAGGCTCATTCAGACACATTCCTTCATCCTGACCAGGTTGTTTGCCATGGAAGATGACTTTTGCTCTCTCTCAGGTCCTTCATAGCTGCCTGCATCTTCTCCAGGGATCATTTCTGCATGGACCTTTGAGGTTCTCAGCAGGTGGAAGATCCCCTACATTCCTGTGTTGTAAGACCAACTCTGTCCCTGCTCTTCTGTAAAGTTAGATTGAGGGAACATTGTATGGTTACGGTGAATAACATGTTCGATTTGGGTTAGGAATCATTCTGCTGGATGAAGAATGGTACTGGGAACCTGCGATATTTATAAGAATATATAGGTGAAATATAAGTATGAAAACAGAAATCTAGGTAAGATTTGAAGCCCAGAAGGGCATTGGACCCTTGATTGGGATACTTAGCTTTGAATTACGTTCTGCACAGATGTCTCAGATAAATGGATATACAATGGCATAGGACTTTGTACCTTGGATGATTGAATGTAGAAGAGAACATCCAGTCAAACAGGGATAGTCGGTAGGATTAGGAAGATAGTCGGTAGGTTTAGGAAGAAGAGTGAGTATAGGATTTGGACCAAAAGTTCTTTAGCAATAGGGTTTCAGTTAGAGAGTGAATGTAAATGTCAGCACATGTGAAGAGTCAGTCACAATGATGACCTGGGGAAAATATGTAGGAAAGCAGATATCAATAGAGACATTAGGAAATCAGGTAAAGTATAAAGTGAGTGATAGGATTAGACATTTTCAACAGGGTTGAGGTTGAATATATAATCTTAGGAAGAAACAAATATGTAGTCACCAATAGGATTGACATTTGAGAGCATTAGGCAACCTGGACATGGATTATTTTAGTAATCAATGCTAACTTTCCATTTAGGCTTTGGTACAATCATAAGTGTGACCTTTGCATGTTGTGTCCAGAATATTACTGTGATAAAATGTATATGTAGATCAGGTGACATGAGTATTTCTTCCACCATTTCTTGGAGCAATATTTTGAAGACGTATAAATTAGTATTGAGGGTACAAATAGGTGTACCCTGTGTCTATGAATATAGAGATCATGCATGAATAGACCATAATGTGATTAAATAATGTAACTGGTTCCAACTTTAAATGATGGATTGAATTGATATCTGAAAATATATAGGAAATCTTATATTGATATACAATCATTCATTCCAACCAGTTATACATCTAATGGTAATATTAGGGTTAAGGTTTATCATGAAGGGTGTGTGAGTTTTGCTTCAAAAGTGATTATGGAAATCGAAAATAATGTGTTTGGAAAGAAGCCTCATGAAAAGACCAGTCAAGAAACATGGAGGAATACATGTGTTCTGAAGCAGGAAGTGATTGAAAGTGAACCAAATGCCTATAAATTTGTGAACTTGTGGATGAAATATATATCCTATGATGTGCATAAACTGAAGAAATAGTAATGTACCAGTGTTGAATAAAAATGAACGTCAAAATACACATCATGTCCCATAGGAATCCACTTGCATTGATGTTAAACTGGGTCAGTTACTGTAGAAATATTAGGATTTATATTCACCATTCACTGAAGCTAGTTTTCAGTACTAGGAAACAAATATGTATTTCAGGTGGATGAATATTTCTGATAATAATCTTGTGAAAAGTTGATTATAAATCCACATACATCAAATGAATGTCAGTAGAGAGGGCAGAGAGAGAAGAGGGGAGGGGAGGGGAGGGGAGGGGAGGGGAGGGGGGATAGTAGAGGATAGGAAAGGCAGCAGAACACAACAGACACTAGTATGGCAATGTGTAAATCAATGGATGTGTAACTGATGTGATTCTGCAATCTGTACATGGGGTAAAAATGGGAGCTTATAACCCACTTGAATCAAAGTGTGAAATATGATATATCAAGAACTATGTAATGTTTTGAACAGCCAACAATAAAAAATTTAAAAAATAAATAAATAAATAAATCCACATACATGAACATGAATGAATTTAGGGAGTGTATAATAAGACACATATATTTCATATTTTGAAAAATCTGGAGAGTGTGTATATACACATATATATATATATATATATATATATATATATATATATATATACACATGTATATAAATATATATGCAAAACACACACAGAGACATTAAAAAGTAGCAATATATATGCCAATCGAAATTCATCATGAAATATGTATCATCCACAGATCCAAAAATATTTATTTTATTGAACATGGATTTTTTTAAGCTCTGTTTTGGATTGTTTTTAATAACAATGTGCTCTGCGTACTTGATGATGCTAAATTGAAGTTTGGCTAGTGTCCAGATCAGAGGAAAAATGGGCACACGCATGCATTACACTTCTGTTTATATTCCTTCCCCAAACCTCTGATTTAAGCAGGGGATTCTGCCTTAATCACAGACACTTAGTAAATGAAAGTTGCTCATATTTCTCAAGTAAGTTCCAATGTCTTTGTTCTGGCAGAAAGTCAGGCTTACCAAATATTTTTATGCAGAACCATCTCCAATCAAAAAAAAAGGCATTATTAGACAATCAAATAAAGATCTACAGGAATGCATTAAGCACATCTGGCTAATTTGTTAACTTGCTGATATCTAGCCTTCCAGTTACAATATGGTTTTATGTGTTAGACATTTTATTTACATTATTACATGTAATTATTATTATTATTACATGTCATTCCACACGGTAGCATGTCATATTAAGAGTTCAGAAGATAAGTAATAAGGATTGCCTACTTTTATTCTTCTATCACCAAAAATGGCACAAATGGTAAGAAAAAATTTTGACAAGCTGTTCCCAATGTTGTTTCCTATCTGGAAAAAAAAGGAACTGTTGTAACATTTCTCTTTCACAATCATGTCCAACAATACTAGATAAGTTGCATGTGTTTTCAGATAAGTATCTAGACATGAATCTCTAATCTTTACATTTCTTTTTCCCGCCACATCCTCTCTAACACTTATTATTGCATGTATTCTTGATAACTGCCATTTTGACTGGGGTGAGATAAAATCTTTTTTTTATTGGTTGTTCAAAACATTACAAAGCTCTTGACATATCATATTTTATACATTAGATTCAAGTGAACTCCCATTTTTACCCCAAATACAGATTGCAGAATCAAATCAGTTACACATCCACATTTTTACATATTACCATATTACTGACTGTTGTATTCTGCTACCTTTCCTATCCTCAACTATCTCCCCTCCCCTCCCCTCCCATCTCCTCTCTCTACCCCATCTACTGTAATTCATTTCTCTCCTTGTTTTTTTCCCATTCCCCTCACAACCTCTTATATGTAATTTTGTATAACAATGAGGGTCTCCTTCCATTTCCACACAATATCCCTTTTCTCTCCCTTTCCCTCCCACCTCATGTCTCTGTTTAATGTTAATCTTTTCCTCCTGCTCTTCCTCCCTGCTCTGTTCTTAGTTGCTCTCATTATATCAAAGAAGACATTTGGCATTTGTTTTCTAGGGATTGGCTAGCTTCACTTAGCATAATCTGCTCTAGTGCCATCCATTTCCCTGCAAATTCCATGATTTTGTCATTTTTTAGTGCTGTGTAATACTCCATGGTGTATAAATGCACATTTTTTTATCCATTCATCTATTGAAGGGCATCTGGGTTGGTTCCACAGTCTAGCTATTGTGAATTGTGCTGCTATGAACATTGATGTGTCAGTATCCCTGTAGTACGCTCTTTTAAGGTCTTCAGGGAATAGTCCAAGAAGGACAATAGCTGGGTCAAATGTGGATCCATTCCCAGCTTTCCCAGGAATCTCCATACTGCTTTCCAAATTGGCCGCACCAATTTGCAGTCCCACCAGCAATATACAAGAGTACCCTTTTCCCCACATCCTAGCCACACTTGTTGTTGTTTGACTTCATAATGGCTGCCAATGTTACTGGAGTGAGATGGTATCTTAGGGTGGTTTTGATTTGCATTTCTCTGACTGCTAGAGATGGTGAGCATTTTTTCATGTACTTGTTGATTGATTGTATGTCCTCCTCTGAGAAGTGTCTGTTCAGGTCCTTGGCCCATTTGTTGATTGGGTTATTTGTTAACTTATTGTCTAATTTTTTGAGTTCTTTGTATACTCTGGATATTAGGGCTTTATCTGAAGTGTGAGGAGTAAAAATTTGTTCCCATGATGTAGGCTCCCTATTTACCTCTCTTATTGTTTCTCTTGTTGAGAAAAAAACTTTTTAGTTTAAGTAAGTCCCATTTGTTGATTCTTGTTTTTAACTCTTGTGCTATGGGTGTCCTATTAAGGAATTTGGAGCCCAACCCCACAATATGTAGATGGGAGCCAACTTTTTCTTCTATCAGACACAGAGTCTCTGATTTGATATCAAGCTCCTTGATCCATTTTGAGTTAACTTTTGTGCATGGCGAGAGGAGGGGATTCAGTTTCATTTTGTTGCATATGGATTTCCAGTTTTCCCAGCACCATTTGTTGAAGATGCTATCCTTCCTCCATTTCATGCTTTTAGCCCCTTTATCAAATACAAGATAGTTGTAACTTTGTGGATTACTCTCTGTGTCCTCTAATCTGTACAATTGGTCCACCCGCCTGTTTTGGTACCAGTACCATGCTGTTTTTGTTACTATTGCTCTGTAATATAGTTTGAAATCTGGTATCGCTATACCGCCTCATTCACACTTCCTGCTTAGAATTGCTTTTGCTATTTTGAGTCTTTCATTTTTCCAAATGAATTTCATGATTGTTTTTCTATTTCTACAAGAAATGCCATTAGGATTTTGATTGGCATTGCATTAAACCTATAGAGAACTTTTGGTAATATCACCATTTTGATGATGTTAGTTCTGCCTATCCATGAACAGGGTATATTTTTCCATCTTCTAAGATCTTCTTCCACTTCTCTCTTTAGGGTTCTGTAGTTTTCATTGTATAAATCTTTCACCTCTTTTGTTAGGTTGATTCCCAAGTATTTTATTTTTTTTTGAGGATATTGTGAATGGAGTGTTTTTCCTCATTTCCATTTTAGAAGTTTTGTCACTGATATACACAAATGCCTTTGATTTTGCATGTTGATTTTATATCCTGCCACTTTGCTGAATTCATTTATTAGTTCTAGTACTTTTTTTGTAGACCCTTTTGGGTCTTCTAGGTATAGAATTATGTTGTCCACAAATAGTGATAATTTAAGTTCTTCTTTTCCTATTTTTATGCCTTTAATTTCTTTTGTCTGTCTAATTGCTCTGGCCAGTGTTTCAAGAACTATATTGAATAGAAGTGGTGAAAGAGGGCATCCCTGTCTTGTTCCAGATTTTAGGGGGAATACCTTCAATTTTTCTCCATTGAGAATGATGCTAGGCTGAGGCTTAGCATAGATAGCTTTTACAATGTCGAGGTAAGTTCCTGTTATCCCTAGTTTTTCTAATGTTTTGAACATAAAGGGATGCTGTACTTTGTCGAATGCTTTTTCTGCATCTATCGAGATGCTCATATGGTTCTTATCTTTAAGTCTATTGATGTGGTGAATAACATTTATTGATTTCCATATATTGAACCATCCTTGCATCCCAAGGATGAATCCTACTTGATGATGGTGCACAATTTTTTTGATGTGCATTTGTATCCGATTTGCCAGAATCTTATTGAGGATTTTTGCATCTAGGTTCATCAGAGATATTGGTCTGTAGTTTTCTTTCTTTGAGGTGTCTTTGTCTGGTTTCGGAATCAGGGTAATGTTGGCCTCATAGAATGAATTTGGCAGAGGTCCATCTTTTTCTATTTCCTGAAATAACTTGAAAAGTATTGGTATTAATTCTTCTTTAAAGGTTTTGTAAAACTCTGCTGTATACCCATCCGGTCCTGGGCTTTTCTTGGTTGGTAGTCTTTTGATTGCTTCTTCTATTTCATCCATTGATATTGGTCTGTTCAAATTGTGTGTATCCTCCTGACTCAGTCTGGGCAAATCATATGACTTAAGAAATTTATCAATGTCTTCACTATCTTCTAATTTATTGGAATATAGGTTTTCAAAATAATTTCTAATTGTCTTCTGTATTTCTGTAGCATCTGTTGTGATATTGCCTTTTTCATCCCGTATGTTAGTAATTTGAGTTCTCTCTCTTCTTCTCTTCATTAGCATGGCTAAGGGTCTGTCGATCTTATTTATTTTTTCAAAGAACCAACTTTTAGTTTTGTTGATTTTTTCAATAGTTTCTTTTGTTTCAATTTTGTTGATTTCTGCTCTGATTTTAATGATTTCTTGCCTTCTGCTACATTTGCTGTTGTTTTGCTCCTCCTTTTCTAGGGCTTTGAGATGAAGTGTGAGCTCATTTATTTGTTGGTTTTTCCTTTTTTTGAGGAATGACCTCCAGGCGATGAATTTCCCTCTTAAAACTGCTTTCATTGTGTCCCATAGATTCCGAAATGTTGTGTCTGTATTTTCATTTATCTCTAAGAATTTTTGACTTCCTCCTTTATGTCTTCTGTATCCCATTGATCATTCAGTAACATATTGTTCATTTTCCATGTGATGTAGGATTTTTCCTTCCTTCTTTTGTCATTGATTTCCAGTTTCATTCCATTATGATCAGATAAAATGCATGGTATTATCTCCACCCCTGTATATTTACTGAGGGTTGCCCTATGGCATAATATGTGGTCTTTTTTTGAGAAGGATCCATGTACTGCTGAGAAAAAAATATATCCACTTGATGGTGGTTGATATATTCTATATATGTCAGTTAAGTCAAGGTTATTGATAGTAATATTGAGTTATATAGTTTCTTTATTCAACTTTTGTTTGGAGAATCTGTCCAATGGTGAGAGAGGTGTGTTGAAGTCACCCATGATTATTGTGTTGTGGTCTATTTGATTCTTGAACTTGAGGAGAATTTGTTTTATGAACATAGCAGCACCATTATTTGGTGCATAAATATTGATAATTGTTATGTCTTGCTGGTGAATGGTTCCTTTTAACAGTATATAATGTCCTTCCTTATCCCTTTTGATTAACTTAGTCTTGAAGTTGATTTTATTCGATATGAGGATGGCCACCCCTGCTTGCTTACGAGGACCGTGTGCATGGTATATTTTTTCCCAACCTTTCACCTTCAGCCTGTGTATGTCTTTTCCAATCAGATGTGTCTCCTGGAGGCAGCATATTGTTGGATTTGTTTTTTTAATCCATGTTACCAGCCTATGTCGCTTTATTCGAGAGTTTAAGCCATTAACGTTTAGAGTTACTATTGATATATGGTTCGTACTTCCAGCCATATTTGATTATTTATCTTCTTTTTTTTTAAATTAGTTTGTTTCTCC